>NW_027287205.1:1110000-1192500 GCF_022747635.1 Hetaerina americana
GTCTATAAATGCTTCAGAAATTGTGTTCAATGGAATTTCGGTTTTAAATGAGATAACTTCAGGCGTCACTTTGTGGAAACGATACATATTGAAAAAGAAACACTTGGTTTTTCCACATAAAGTATTTATTCACGACCTAGGTTTCGACGCTCAGCGTCATCTTCAGGTGAAATACAGGCCAAAATCTTTCTTTATATAACAAGAGGAATGGGGAGGTGGGGGGTGGGTGTATGGATGTAAGAAACCTTCCTTCCTTTCCTTCCTTCTTTCCTTTCTTACATCCATACACCCACCCCCCACCTCCCCATTCCTTCTGTTATATAAAGAAAGATTTTGGCCTGTATTTCACCTGAAGATGACGCTGAGCGTCGAAACCTAGGTCGTGAATAAATACTTTATGTGGAAAAACCAAGTGTTTCTTTTTCAATTCTGTTTTAAATGTTTGTGTGTCTAGTTATGTTGAGTTCCTCATTGAAAAATATTTGAAAACGCAGTGAGTGGAATTTCGAGTTTTATGTATCTTAGGAGTAATGTTGAAAATGTGTTATAACCCCCATTGCACTACGGTAGAAGTGATCATGCCAATTAAATTAGAGAGACCAAGTGTGGGACATTTTTGCCCCCGAACGATAAGAGATGAGAATAGCATTGCCCGACCGCAGTAGGGGTATAAGTATTCGGGTCAAAATTAATCTGGTGTGTATTCAATCCGTGCCACGCACGCTTTGTTTAGAGTTGACGATTGAGCCTATTTGTTTAACAGGTTGGTTATTTTCAACTGCATTTTTGGACAGGGTTACAAACACTTGCTGGGCTTCGTTCTTTTTTAGGGAGAGATTATTGGCGGAGAACTATTTGTGGGATTGATGAAGAGTTATGTCTGTATGATCCTTGTTCATGTTTATCATATCATACCCCTTCGGGTGAAAGTAGCAGCATCAATGGTACATCATCAATTGCGTTTAAGGTAACACGAATTGAAAATAATGACAAGAGCATTAAAGTTTCCTTGGCAGTAATTAAGAACACCCCCCAACCTGTGAGGAAATGATTAAAGTGAAGATAAACTTGTGAAAGGTTGGAGAAAAGACAAATGATGTATTGCCCTCCTGAATGAGAGAATGGAGGAAACATTTTAATCTAATTAATCTCTATTTTTCACGTTTTAAAAAATTGTCGCTTGAGCTGTTTGTGTAACTCCCCTTCTCTTCACATGAGATGATGCTATATCTTGCTCCTTATGCCCGAGTTGACATTTGCCAGCCACTCTTCACTCTCACCGGCTCACTTTGTAGATTACACTGCTGTTATGCAGAGAGGAATGCCATACTACTGCTTATAATGACCCCGAGGGCATAATTAACCCCTTCCAAGGCAAATCAATTTGTACTCTCAACCTTTATGAATCCTCCGAAATAATTGAAATAGAATTGATAGGTACTTTGCTTTAAGAAAATTAAACTCTTTACTTTAAACATGTAAATAAATAACCTCAGCATAATCCAATTAATATGGGTGAGGAAAGACTCAATGTTTAACAAATATGGGTATTCAAGACATACTGATAGCGGCACAAATAGGAATATTTATTCTTTTGCCAGCGGCCCTTTCACAACTCAAAGGCTTCATGGTTGGCGGATCCCAAAAGGGCATTAAGAGTACACCCGCTAGCTTCTTTGACGATACTCAGGGTCCCAAAGTGGTGTCTTAAGAGGGAGGGAGGATTTCACTTTTATAGGGAATAGAGAATAGTCTGCTGGTGCCATATCAGGACTGTAAGGGCGTTGGGGAATCATCGCGATGCCGTTTGTAGAAGGTCTTCACAAGCAGACGCTCGACTCTGCTCTTGGTGGTCTGGGAGGACCTTCAAGAGGACGAGCCGTAATCTTCAACGGAGATCTTTCGCAACGGCAAATCTTCGGTGATAATAGTGCGCACTTTCATCTTATATCATATACAAATCAATCTGTGATCATACGGACACTTAGCATCGGATGGTCTGAATGCAGCAATTTATGCACACATCAGATAAAAATTGTTACCGATTCTTTTTATACAAACCTTGTATTTCTTGCCATTTTGCGGTGATTATTGCTACTCAGCTAATTCTCCAGCCGATAATTCTACAGAAACAGTTTTGGAGAATTGGAGTAGTGGTTTAATTATAATTATGTTCACTAAAAGAAACTTCATCAATGCTAATTTACCTTATTGGCTTGTCATCTAACTTGCAAATTGCTAAGCCTATGCTGCTTAGATATTTCCTCAGCTCTCTTTATTTTCTTTGATATACACATGTATTGATTAACATGGCAAGAAAGGTCGATTCACAGCATTTAGATTGACAATGGCATGTTGAAGAATGCAATAGAGAATGTTATGCAAACGAGGAAAGGGAAGGACAGGATAGGGATGTTGAACGGGATGAAGGGAGGAAGGAAGTGCTCAGAGATGAAGAGGGACCTGATGTAGAGTAGGATACTGGATTGTGCTTTGTTATGAGGTAGTTATTTGGTAGTTGTATCCATCCAAAACATACCTTAACCGGTAGAATATCAATTATTAATATTGTACTTATTTATCAATATATGCTTAATAATAAATATTAAAACTTATTTTACTTAGAAAACTACGGGAAAAAGAACATTTTTTGTCATTTTAGCATCAGATTCATCTCAATGCAATAATTTCAGAGTGTAAAAATCATTCGCCTTAACCGGGATTCGAACCCAGATCCCTCGATGTCTGGTCAAGTGCTATAGCCATTTGCTATCAAAACATGCCCTTAAACTCTGAAATTTTTTTTAAGGTTCGAATCCTGTTCAAGGTAAATGATTTTTACTCTCTGATTAACAAGGCAAGAAAGGTCGATTCACAGCATTTAGGATTGTTGTATTGAAATGTATATTAGCGGATGACTCTGTTAAAAGTTACTGTTGCGGCATCTCCCACAGTTTCTTTGGAATTTATCGGATTCATCTGTTCAAATATGGAGTATAGTTATGGACGGTGCGGAAGCACGGTCATTGAAGCAGGAGGATAGACGTAGACTGGAGGCTTTTGAAATGTGGGTGTGGAGAAGAATGGAGAAGGTGAAATGGGCAGAGAAGAAAACAAATGTGGAAGTACTTGGTATGGTGGGCGAAGAGAGGGGTATGTTGGGAGAAATGCAATGGATGCAGGAAAAGTGGATGAAGGGGGTATTGACCGGCAGCGGGATGTTGAAGACTGTGATAGAGGGGAGAATGTTAGGCAAACGAGGAAAGGGAAGGAACCGGATAGGGATGTTGGACCAAATGAAGGAAGGAAGAAAGTACTCAGAGATAAAGAACGGGTTGTTGTAAAGTAGGATGTTGGGTTGTCTTTTGTTAGGACTCATAAAACATTCATTGTGTAGTTGTGTTCATCGAAAACCTACAACCCATCTTAACCTTTAGATTACTCCAAGAAAAGGGAAAGGAGTAAGCGCTTGATTGATAGGAGAGATGGTATATTAGTTATAACGGGTGATAGACCATTCCAAATACGATATGCAGGGACTGTTTGTTCTGTGATGAGGGATAAAGAGTTAATGATTACCTCTGGTATTTAGTTTTTGTACACTATTAAGGCTATTAAAGTAATTTGTAAAATACTGAGGGGTTTAATAGTTTAGTATTTGATAGAGTAAAGAGAGCATTTGGAATTTCCTGCCAGAATCCAACAATAGCCAGTTTAGTTGATCAAAATATTCTGTAATGTGATCTGCAATTTTCAAATTGTAAATGAAGTGTGAACATGAGTTAAATGCCCTTGGCACTTTTACTGGTAGCTCGATATAGATCAACAGCTTTACGTACGTAACCCCCAAAAATTCAAAATTTGCGATACTTTCTGAACAGACCTCGTGCATATATATATATATATATATATATATATATATATATATATATATATATATATATATATATATATATATATATACATATACATATATATATATATAAATAAACCATAAATACAGTAATCAACCGGAAGGTCGGTTTGGTAGGTGATGGTAGAGTTCACCCAGTACTAAGCCCGACGGCATGTGAAATTCACACATCAGGGTGGGGGACCAGTTCCTTTCCCTGTGCCGGTTATGGTTTCCCAGGATGACCTGGTACCCACAAAATCACATAGCTTGGGAGGAGCTGCAAGTGCCTAGAGATTTGTCCGGGAATCGAACCTGGGATCTTCCGGTCAGTAGTCCAAACTCTCATCTATCCTCCTGATCTCACCTTAATTACAACTAAATTGTGGCCAGTGCCCGCATCCACTCCCGGAAAGCTGTGCAACTTGATCATACCCTTCCCTAATCTGTGCCGAACCATAAAATAGTCTAACTGATACTTTTCTGAGTCACTTGACATTTTCCATGAACACCTACACCTTGTGTGGTGTCTAAACGAAGTGATGGTGATGATTAGCCCCTGCCTGGTACACAACTATAGTTTGTTTATACAAAGCGAACGGTAACTACGGCCGTATAAATATAATGGGAAGAGTTCACCCCAGCCGTACTCTTATAAATGGGCAAAGGATGGGTGGGGGATATTGGAGAAAATAGAAACAGTAAATCGATAAAAATTATAAAATTAAATAATTAACTGAAAATAAGACTAACAATAAATATAGTAAAAAACTGAAAATAATTGAAATGTTTAAATACCGCAAACGGTTAGAACAATGAAATGGAGGGGGGGGGAAATATTAATTTTTTGAATGCTAAAAAAGTGAAAATTAATCACGCATTCTCTAGCTTGGATGTACTATGCAGCAGTGATCCTTGCTAGTCGCATACACTCTCACTCTATCAGGGCTTACGAGAGGTTTCCCTCTGCGTCAGGGGCCCACCAATCACACGTATTGAAATAAAATTAAGAAATATAATAAACGAAAAATGATCACGCGCTCTCTAGCTCGGATGTACTATATAGCATTGATCCTTGATAGGCACAGGCACTCACCTTCAATCAGGGCTTAGGAGAGGTTCCCTCTGCGCCAGTGGCCCGTCAGTCACACGTATAATAATAAAGGCAAAATAATCACGCACTCTCTAGCTTGGATGTACTATGCAGCAGTGATCCTTGCTAGTCGCATACACTCCCACTCTATCAGGGCTTACGAGAGGTTTCCCTCTGCGTCAGGGGCCCACCAATCACACGTAGTGAAATAAAATTAGGAAGTATGATAAACGAAAAATGATCACGCACTCTCTAGCTCGGATTTACCATATAGCATTGATCCTTGCTAGTCACAAGCACTCACCTTCAATCAGGGCTTAGGAGAGGTTCCCTCTGCGCCAGTGGCCCGTCAGTCACATGTATAATAATAAAGGCAAAATAATCACGCACTCTCTAGCTTGGATGTACTAAGCAGCATTGATCCTTGCTAGTCGCATGCACTCACACTCTATCAGGGCTTACGAGAGGTCTCCCTCTGCGGCAGTGGCCCGGGAAATGTCAGCAACTATTTGAGATTATATTTTTTTTAAATGTGCAGTGAAGGCTAACAATTCAATTCATATAATTGAAAATGGAAACAATACAAGAAATAATTAAAGGGAAACCAAACACAAGGGAGTGGATGGAAAATTGAAGGAAATTATGGCCGTTTTTGAGGAGTTATATGGAAACTCTGGAGGAAGGAAAGAGATTGCTGTATATTTAATCCCCAAACAATGAATGTGATAACAATAATAGGTATTTTTTCAGGTGTTGTTGAAATACCTTTGACTTCCTGACATTGTTGGCATGTTTATTTAATGTGTGATATTACCACGTTACAACTTTATATAAAAATGTACATTTCACATGGTGGCATTGTGGCGTAATAAAAATATTAAATAATACCCTTATTTAGTAAAACCAAGATTACCATTGCTCAATTTGGCTGATCCATTGGGCAATAGATCGAATTAAGTAATGCGAATCGCTGGTAAGTCTGCCTACAGGACATATAATTCTGTCCTGGTACACATAAAGTAAGTTCACTAAGATAATAATAATACTTTATTCATTTTGAAAAATGGTACAACCATATTAAATGTCGTAAATATAAATATTATTTAACACGAAAACATAAGTTCTTAAATGCGATGAAGATTATCACAAAAGAATTCATCAAATGAGTAAAGTGGTAGAGCATGTAACCAAGTATATACCCTATTCTTGAGACTCTGGATAGTCTGATTTCAACCGAGTAGGCAGGTAGTTATACAGTCGTATGTTCATATTATGAAATGCGTTGTAAGTTGATGACAATCTACAATAAGTAGCATTTAGATTTGATTTATCTCTTGTGGAGTAGTTATGGATGTTAGATCTTAATTTTAGGTTTCTAGTTTAACTTTAACATGAATCAGAGCCTTAAAGATATATAAGCTAAATACAGTCATGATTCCGTATCACTTCTGCTTTCCGCTTCCTGAAAGATATTTCACAGGAATGAAATTATTTAATTTGTACACAGCACATAAAAGCCCAGATGGGCCCAGTGCAACAAGTTTGCACTGGGCCCATCTTTCATTAGTTTCAAAGAGAAGCCATCATGGCATATGAGTGCATTTTAAATAGACTGAAAATCATGTGCACACTCTACAGTCACTTACATTTGCCTTTGCCTTGTTGCACTGCCCACTGCAAACAAAAAACAAAAGATATTGTTAGAGGGAAGTTAGAAATTACCATTGTGACAAATACTACATTACTCTGCTCTTCAAGTTATGAAAGTGAACATCTTTGAGCCCACAGTTAGTATTAATGCTACGTGAAAGTGATTTTTTCAAGCAAAGCATCAGAATGACTTATAAAATACACCAAGTTTTAAGTTTCAAATGTGATACAAACTTTCACAGAATGACAATATCACTTCCTGTAAGGATGGTTTCTCTTCACATAAATATAAAGTCCCAAACATCACCTTATAATTAATGGGCATAAAACAAGGACAATGAGATTACTCAAAAATAAGATTGTTGCTATTTTAACTTGGTGACGATGAGACTGAGGTAACCTTTTCAAAATCAATGCATATAAATAATTGAGAAACCAACCTCAAGTGGTAGGATCATGTCATTCTGCTCATGCCAATTCATTAGTTTTGACCTCTGTTCCTAAAGTAAATTATATTTTCTTTAATGTATGGCAGTTTTCAAAATGTACCCATTGTCAACTTTAAATGTATTTATACAGGCTTTTTTTTCAGATTACCACTGGACTGAAAGTTACATGAGACTCATTTCCTAAAATGACACTCAATGATCAACTTAAAAAAGTTAATACATACAAGCAGTATGGCAGGTGAACTACTAACCATTACTAAAAATAAAAATGCTCAAGTTTTAATATTGAATTATTTTATAGGTTATTTAATTCTTATTTAAGTGAATAAACTTATATTACTTGATGCTTTTATAAGCTTTTTACTTTATTGTAGCATTTATGGATAGGAATTGAAAACTAAAGGGCATACCTTCCAAGACATAAATACAGATACCACCATTTTTTGCTACAGATTGGCAGTAGAATGATGCCAAGCTAAAATCAATAATGCCATACACATCAAGTTCATTTTTTGTAATCCAATGTTCAATGAGACACAGTACATTGTAGCCACCATATTTGGCAAGAATACTAGAAAGAGTGGATTAAATGAGTTCATGCCTTGTGGTACAGGAGGAGAGATATATTTCCACAGTTTGGGTATGTTGCAGATTACCACAGCCAAAAAATACTACCCTTGATAACGAGTGAATGTATTCATAAAGACAAAACATTTATATCCTTTCAAAATGCCAATCATTGAACAGCCATTTGTGACAGTGTGGCAGAAATTGCCAACGCTAGCAAAACAATTGGTTGTTATAGAAAATAACACTTTAGAAGAAATTTCAAGAACACAACAGAGTAGTCTATGCCACGCACGAGAAAATAGGAAAAACAATGGTAGAAAAACTTGTCCGGCATGCAAAACAGATTGCATTTGCTTTGGTGGGAAAAAGTGTATAGATTTATTCTGGTTAATAATCGGAGGTAAACATTAAAGATTTTGTTTTGAACTAATGATGGAATCGGAAATTTCTCTTTTTCAAGCAAGTAATAACTTCTCTTAATTATTGCTGGAGGTGAATTCATGAGTATAATAAATTTAAATGTACTTTACGCAAATGACTTATGTATTATTTTATGTACTGTGTATACATTAAATAATTTCATTCCCGTGAAATATCTTTCCATTATCTCTCTCTGATGTCTCCTTGCCAACACCAAAGGTTGTTCTCAATTGACTTCCTTCCTTCATGCAGCTCGTCTGGAAGCACAGGTTCTCCAAGTTCCATGTTGAAATGTAAAACAAAAGGGATTTCCAGTTAAATGATTGTCAAATAAGAAACACTTGTGTTCAGTAAACGTCATGTCAATCAGCCTCTATCCAACATGATATTATGCAGGACAGCCCAAGCACAAAGAATGTTTGTGGCAACTTTTGTCAAGTAGTGCAACACTCTGTTCCTTGTTGGGCACCTCCAGCATTCCTTCAGTGCCCCAAATGCCCTTTCCTCAAAACTTCTGGCTCTGCAATGGGCAAGGTGCACCGATCTTCAGGTGTTCCCTCTTGTGCATGGGGCAGTGGGGTTAAAAGCCAAGGCTCTAAACCATAGCCTGAATCTCTTAAAAGGCAATGAGAAATGTTTTGTTAAGCAATTTAGGTAGGTATAAATATTATCTTAGGATTAGAAATATTATTGGGATTAGATTTACTAGAGGACTATTACTAGGTAAATATGATGAAAAGATCAAAGAGAAATGTTATCTGTCTCTGGTTAGGCCTCATTTAGAATATGCTGCATATATATGGGATCCTGACGGAGTTGGATTAATTGTCGAATTGGATCACGTGCTGTGTAGGGGAACTAGATTTGTAAAACATTGTTTTGATAAACTTAGTAGCATATCTATATTATTAGAGCGACTGGGCTGGGAATCACTCATGGGGTGAAAGTTAAATTACAGATTGAAGCTGTTGTATGAATTGGAAGAAAATCTCTTAGTAGTGGTGTTCAAAATGTTTTATTACCCCCATTGCACTATGGTAGGAGTGATTGTTGTTTGAGCATGGTAGGGTCATGCTCTGGTAAAATTAGTCTGGAGTGTTTTCAAATCCTGCCGCACACCCTAGTGGTTGCTTGCAGGATACATAAAGAAAAAATATCCAAAAAATCTCAAGGCAAAATTGCTCATTAGGAATGTTTTGAATTCACCTTGCATATTAAATATACAGCCCTCTCCATGTGCCATTTTCATTGCCCTTTTGGCATCAAACCAATTCCATGTGAATTGGTAATGGACTGAGCCATCATATGCACATATGTTCATTTTGTTATCACAAACGTTAAATAAATAACGTCTAATATTTTTTTGAATGCAGTTTAGCTTTCAACATTTTCAAAAACAAATCAATAAATTACCATTTGTCCATTCAGTGATTGATATTGCTGATTGTTGAAAAAATTTGCCTCTTTTTGCAGAGGCGGTAAAATTGCAACATGGGTGCAATCAGCACCCCCAATCTCACCAGGAAGCCCAACATACGTCTGAAAGCTAGAGAACAAGAGTTAATTAAATCTTTACATTTCTTAACTATTTCATGTATAATCTCCAGAGATCTCTCATTTCCTTGGTGACTTTCTCAGTGACCCTCAGTGGTAGCAAGCATTCACAAATGCATCTGGCCACTTTCCTTATGCTATTCCAAAATGACTGACGGTTGGCCCACAGAAACTAGAAAATCTTGCCCAACACCCCTCCGGTAGCCTCCTTTAGCTATAAATCTCATTGCGAGTAACACCTGTCATAATTTTAATCACCATTTGTTAGATATATCACCAAAAATAATTAAACACAAATTCCACTCCCAAAAATAATTATGATATGATGATCATATCAAAAGAATTTGTAATTGTCCACAGACTTTACTCCACAGTACAATGCATTTCACCAACTTGCAGCAGCAGCAGCGTCAGGTACAAATGACACCCATGGCTGTTGAATATATACCCATCAGACAGGGGAGGAGGGGGAAAGTTGAATGCAGGGGGATGGGTTTTCTGGGACTTCAAAGTCGGTGGTCGTGGCTTTTTCGGTTAAAGGAAGAAGAGATAGTGGCACCTTGGTTGTGACTAAGCATTGATTCTGGTTCAGGTTTTAAGAGGGGAATATATATTTGTGCAAAACGTAGTGGGCGGAATCATTGGGAATTTTTGATCCGTATATGTGGGATTCCGGAAAATAGAGAACTTGTGTCTATTTTTTTTATGGGGGTTGCCAGGTCTAAGAAGTTAATGGTGCTGTTAACTTCTTTTTCAATGGAAAAGGATAAGTTAAGATGGATTGTGTTGAGGTAACTGTGGGAGTTTAACCGGCAGTTTGACCCTGTCCACTGGCAGAGAATGCCATCTACGTAGCGGGACCAATACACCACTTTTTTCCTCATGCTTGTTGGCCATATTGAAAAGAGGAAATAATTGGATAAGGAAATTATGGATTTATCTCATTAAAATGGGACTTTACAGCTTTTCGTAGTCCTAATTGCAATGGCTGTATCAGGTTGGCAGTAGATTATACAATTCTATACCAATAAATGCCACAATATTTAAGTACATGGGAATATACATAAGTGGGTTACTCACCTGCATGCTTATTGCACACTATTACATCTAATTTGTACTGTAACTCACTTAACCTTTAACTATTCAGGCCTGTAATTACGTTTGGGATGTTTCGGTGATATCTTAGTGAATTTACTTGATATATACTGCTACAGAATTGAATGTTCTGTAGGCAGACTTACCAGCAATCCATATTAGTCATTTCGATCAATTCCCTTTATTGGTCCGGCCAATTGAGCCATGATAAATTGGCTTATATTAACTAAGAATATTATTTAAAATTTATATTTCTGCACAATGCCCCTGTATGGAACATAATTATTTATGTAAGAATTGAAACATGTTAATATCACACAATAAATACACACACCTAAATATGCCAACAAGTCAATTATTATTTCATTAACTAGTGAAAAATAACCAATCATGGTTATCACATTCATTTTTTAAAGATTATTTGTGCAACATTGTGTTTTCTACCTCCAGAGTTTTAAGAAAACTCCACAAAAAACGACCATTATTTCCTTCAATCAATATCCCATTGGCTCTATTGTATTTTATTTCTCTGTGATTATTTATTTTATGATAATGTATCAATTTTGAATGATATAAATAAAATTATTTCCTTTCCCTGCACGTTTCTGTACAATTATATTCCAATTAGTTGCTATCCTTTCCCATTACCTCTTTAAATCTTCATCCTTCAGACTTACCCAATGCAGTAAACATACTCCCGATGGTCTTATAACCTTGAAATAAATCTAGCAAAGGAAATATTTTTAATAATATAAGTGTTGCAATTAATGATACCAGAAAAGGCACCCATCCATCCAGTTAATTGATAATAATTTCACCTTGATTCCTGTTATAAACATTAAGAATGTATGCATGCAATGTAACATTAGGATATGTGCAATGATATAATAATTTTTGAGGATTGTATTATTTTAACAAGTGCACACATCTTTTTACAGGATTTAAATAGCGCAAATTGCCCCTCAATGACAACAGTAATGTCTCTCCAAACCCTTGCTTTGGATTAGAAAAGGCATTCCGAATCAAAAAATGCATTGCTACTTAAATATTATATCAGTAATAAATTATAATGAGGTTAATTGTTTCATAAAACACAAAAATATGTTTAAGACATGTGATGCAATGTATATGTGGCCGAAATGATTCAAGAGGCATTGGAAGAACTAGAGATAGGAATGGAAGGCGGCTGGGAATTGATGAAACCAGTTGGGTTTGCTGATGACAAAGCTGTAGTTTGTCAGTCAGCCAAGGGGTTGCGAACATTGCTGAGTGAATCGGAAACTCAGAGTGATAGATATGGGATAAGAATCAATATAAATAAAACAAAGGTTATGTGGTTTTCATGATAGAGAAAGGCTTAGGTTAACATTAAAATAGAAAGGCAAAAACTAGAGGAGTTAGAAAAGTTTACGTATCTTCAAAGTGTTTTTGACCAACTTGGTCAAAGTAGTAGGAATGTAAGGAGAAGAATTGCACTTGGCAAAGAGGCTTTAACAAGGAGGAGGGAGTTGGAGACAGGGATGTTGAGTGAAGATGTTTAGAACTGGCTGGTCAAAACTTTGATTTGGAGTGTAGTTATGTAGGTCACAAAAATATGAAAACTGAAGCAGTAGGATAGATAGATAGAATAGAGGATAGATTAGAGGCTTTTGAATGTGGGTGTAGAGAAGGATGTAGAAGGTGAATTGGACCAAAAGGTAAACAAACAGGGAAGTATAGCTAGGTATTAGGGGCAAGGACATTGCAGGGGATTGCTGGGAGAAATCAATGGAGGCAGGAAAAAAATTTAAAAGAAGCATATTGATCGATAGGGGATTTTGAAGACTGAAATAGAGATTGTTAGGCAAATTAGGAAAGGGCAGGAATAGGATAGGAATGTTGGAGTGGATGAAGGGAGGAAGAAAGTACACAGAGATGAAGAGGGACTTGTTGTGGAATAAGATGTTGGGTTGTGCTTTGTTAAGAGAGGCAAGGTGGTTATTTGGTTTTTGTCTATTAAAAACCTACCTTAGTGGGTAACATATGACATAGTTTACATATGATGTGGCAATATATCTTTTAAGGATGAAGTATTTCTGGTATTTTATGTGTTTCAAACTTCTTTGAACAAATGTTAGGTGGACCAAATTGGCCCAAAAAATAACGGAAGTGTGCCCCTAATCCCTTTCTTTGCATTAGAAATGGTCTTTCAATTTAAAAATATATTGCTCCTATACTGGGTTTATGGAGTTGAGAACATTTTAATCCAGCAGGTTGGAAATAATATATTGGTTGCTAAAAAGAGCATCGTCATGAGATACACCTTTTATGCTTAACGTCTGACCCTCTTAAGGGTTGTGCAGTGTTTTCAATGAGGTTCCAAGGAGATGGAATAATTCACCTGCATGCTATGGTTTCTTTTAGTCTGTATCCCACTATCACCAAATTATTTTTTCCTTTTTGTTGGCTTATACATTGTTTTCAGTGGGACAGAGTCATCTGATTTCTGATTATATGAGACTTGTTTTTAATTAAACCAGTGGAAGCCGGCATGACAAAGAGGCCTCCTTGAAATACAAAAGAGATTATTATAATTTAGTTAGGGGTGCAAAAAATAATGCTTACAAGGATTTTATATTGAATGCAAAAAATAAACAAAAGGCAGCATGGAGTGTAATCAATCAAGAAGTTGGTCATGGTAATGGAAAAGAAAATCTTCCTTTCACCCCAGATGCTGTAAATAATTTTTTCTTAAAAGCTGTTGAAGACAATTTGTTCTCTCGAAAAGTTGATGCTGCCAATATTGGTAATATGCTGCAAAATCTTCCTCCGAATAATTTAAATTTTAAATGGAATTTTGTTACTCCACTTGATATTATATTGACTGTTAAAAAATTTAAAAAATCCAACAGTAAGGATATTTATGGTCTTTCTAACTCCCTAATAAAGGACATTATTGTGCTCATTGCGGAACCATTAGCAATGTTAGTCAATTTATGTTTTGGGACAGGAGATTTTCCAACAGCTCTAAAATATTCCAAAACAGTACCTGTCTATAAGAAAGGTGATAAAGATGATTTAGCTAACTACCGCCCCATTTCCATAGTCCCCGTTTTTGGTAAAATTTTTGAAGCTATTATGAAAGATCAAATATGTAATTTTTTTGAGTTAAATAATCTCTTTTCCAAATCCCAGTACGGCTTTCGATCTGGGAAATCTACAATTTTGGCAGTAGAGTTCATAGTTAATTATGTCATTAATGCATTTGAAGAAAAGGAATCAGTCTCAGTGACACTATGTGATCTTAGTAAGGCCTTCGACTGTGTTAATCATTCAATATTACTAACAAAGCTAGAATATTATGGTATTAAGGGTGTTGCACTGAAACTAATGAAGTCATATTTGGATGATCGCCACCAATTGGTTGAACTTGATGGCTGTCGGTCTGCAGCTCTTAAAGTAAAATGTGGTGTACCACAGGGCTCTGTGCTTGGCCCAGTACTTTTCATTATCATGATTAATGATTTGCCCTGTAATATGAATCCTAGATCTGTTTTATATGCTGATGGCACTACTTTTGTGCAAAAGTGTCAACATCCAGAAGATGCAAAGTTACGATCTAGCGCTACCCAAAAGGAATGGTTTGATGTTAATCATTTACAATTAAATACTAACAAAACTCAGCATATTGTGTGCAGTCTTAAATCAAAAACAACTGATATTGAAACTGCTAAAATACTAGGAATTTATATTGATACAAAACTTAATTGGGAGACTCACATCAGTCAGACCTGTAATAAACTTAGTAAAGCTGTTTAAATGTTAAGAAAGCTCAACTTTATCATTTCAAATGAGTATCGTTTAACACTTTACCATGCCTTCTTTCAATGTCATTTTAATTATGGTGTTGAGTTATGGGGTCATTCCCCTCATGTTAAACAAATTTTGCTACTGCAAAAGAGAGCTATTCGCTCTCTTGCTAATATACCACCACGTGATTCCTGCAAACCTTTTTTTATTAGGTATAGAATCATGACTGTATTTTGTTTGTATATCTTTAAGGCTCTGATTCATGTGAAAGTTAATCTAGAAACTTACCAATTAAGATCCAACCTCCATAACTATTCCACAAGAGGTAAATCGAATCTAAATACTACTTATTGTAGATTGTCATCAACTTACAACACATTTCACAATATGAACATACGACTGTATAACTATCTGCCTACTCAGTTGAAATCAGATGGTATCCAGAGTTTCAAGAATAGGGTATATACCTGGTTACTTGCTCACCCACTATACTCATTGGATGAATTCTTTTGTGACAATTTTCATCACATTTAAGAAAGTATGTTTATATGTTAAATAATACTTATATTGACGACATTTAATATGGTTGTACCATTTTTAAAATGAATAAAGTATTATTATTATTATTAGCAGAGGACGCCATTATTTCTTGAGTTACCCATTGATCGTTTGTATTCTAGAGGAATGGAGTTTTTACAGGCATCAAATGAAACATTTTAATAGCAATAACAAAAGATTTCTTGCAAAAAGATGTCACATAAAAAGGAGTTGCATGTAGTATCAATTATGTCATTTGTAAACACACAATCCCAGGGTTGCTCTAGGAGGAGTCATTAAAATGATTGAGCGTAAAATGATCAAAAATGCTTGTATTGGACCCAGCCATGCAATTAGCTGAAGTCTAAATTTAAAGGAAAGTTTAAAAGTAATAATAATAAAAACTGAGATTTATGGTCAGAGAATTGTGTATCCTATTTTAAACTTTCAACTGGTCCAGTGTTGGAAAAATGTCAATTATTAATGAGGAGGAACATGTACTCCTCATAGGTCAATTAATGAAAGAGGACAAGTTAAAAGTCATTATGATATCTAATAATAATAGTTTTCATTTGTCTGAGGATCTGGGTACATACATGTTCCAAGATATACAGCACATCAATGATCATAAAATAAAATAATATACATGCAAAACATAGTTACATGCTCAGTTATTCATCAATGGTGGAGAATAAATGTAACATGAAAAACTCCCTCACTTTAAATTTGAAAATGGGCATTTTTTTCAATACTCTTGATAACCTGAGGAAGGTTATATTATACAATGCGAGTCCCATGTTCTGGGGGAAAAACTGGAGTTGCAAGTTCTTCTGAAGTTCACATGTAGATGACTACAGGTCCTAGTATAATGGTTGTGAATGCTATTGTTAGTGGCATGTAATAAAATTGGCGTTTAGCATAAACAATAGCACTTAGCATATACACACAGGGAAGAGGGAGAATACAAAGTTTTTTGAAGAGAGGGAGACATGGAGCTCTAAGGGGTGCATTGCACATTAGTCTTAGTACCCTTATTTGGATTTTAAATACAACATGAGCACAGGGTAATGGGCCCCAAAAAAGAATACTAAAAGTTACATGGGCATAAAACTCACCATAATATATTGACATAAGTACTTCATTATTGACAGTTAGCCTGATAGAACGTACCAAATAGCACACTGAAAAGTTTTCTGCATAAACCAGAAATATGCCTACCCCAGTTTAGTCTACTATCCAGGGTAACACCCAGGAAGGAGGCATTATCACTCCTTGGAATGATCACATTGTCAAAAGACACTGAAATATCTGTAAGAGGCTTATTTTTGTCTACAAAGTATATTAAATTTGTTTTATCCTTATTAATATGAAGAAAATTATGACCACACCACTCTTGCAAAAGGTGGACAATATTGTTATCACTAGATATCAGGCCATTGTTTGAAGAGGCAGACACTAAGACATTTGTGTCATTGGCATACAGTATGGGAAGTGTATTAGGTACAGAATTAAGCATCCTTGGGAGGTCATTTATATATATGAGAAAAAGCAGTGGGCCTAGGACAGATCCCTGGGGAACCCCGCAGGACATTGTTTTTGCAGGTGATACATGAGATATTCCATCTTTCGTAACACACTCTGTTGTCTGTTGTTTAGAAATTATTTAATCCAATTAAATGGAGTACCTCTAATGCCAGATTCTTGAAGTTTCAGCAATAACATATGGTGATTGACACAATCAAAGGCCTTAGAGAAATCAAATAATAAAACAAGAGATTCCAGTTTATTGTCTAGGTCAGACAATATTTTGTTTATACAATGGTAGGTAGCAGTGGTAGTGGACATCGATTTTCTAAATCCATGCTAAGAGGTTGATAACAGTTTGTGCGATTCCAGGCATGATATTTATTTAGAATAAAAAACTAATTCAAAAATTTTACTAAATTGATTAAGTATAGATATTGGTCAATAAGAGCTCGTGTGCTGTTTATTTCCTTTACCTTTATTAAGGAGGATGACTTTGGTGCTTTAAAGGGATGATGGAAACTGATCAAGCCTAAGAGATTCATTGACTAAGAATAATAGAGGGGGTTTAATGACATCAAAGGATTTTTTAATGATGATAAAAGGACCATCTGGACCAGTGGTGTACTTATTTCCCATTTTGTTTAAGATATTAGTTAATTCAATGTCAGAGCATGGGTGGAGAAATAGGGAATTACATTGGCCTGATGTTTGCCTATAATCCGAGGCATATGCCTGCTTCTCTCGCCTGGCGAGCGAAGCAGGCATATGCCTCGGACATTTCTGGACTAGAAATATTTTTTGCAGGGTGGACTCAGGACATGAATCCTGGAATACATTCTCGGGGAGGCTTTGCAACTCACCTTGGGCCTTACGGTACTCCGAGACGGATCGAGAGCCATTGGCCGTTGATGAAGCCACTCTTTTTTGAAGCGTGAGTCAGTTCTTGGAAAACATTCGATGCCATAAATTTGCGTATACGATAGATCAATTATCTCTAATTATTGGACTTTGTTCAGTTCGGTTCATGAAGTAATTTTTGACATGGTGCGAGCAAATGTAGCTCATATGTTCATTGTAATCACGAATTACGCCTTAAAAACCAAAGACCAATTGTCCAGAGTGAACACAATGTTGTGATGCAGAATAGGATAACATTACTTTAGAAAAAGTTAGCAGTTTAGGCCAACAACGGATGGATTTAGGCATCTTTTCATATTTTACATATGCTACACATAATTCATATTTTTTTACATATTGTAAAGCCACTGCTTAAATATTTCATGCTTATAATTAATTGAAATAGTGCCTCTTTCGCGGCTTTTTGTCTCTTAAAAGATCGATTCAATAACGATTTGTTTTGAATAAATATTTGCAAGAAATACTGAAATTCCATTCAAGTTAAACTATTTCCTTCTAATTCTGCTTTAATTAATTACAAAATGAAAAACCCACATTGCCGAATGAGAGTGTGGCAGTCTAAATATATTCAGACAGCCATTATTTTTGGAGATTACTAGAATATATTCATTTAAAGTTATCTGTACGTTAGGTAACAAGTGAACATTTTTATCAAGTGTCAACCTCAGAAAAAGATTTTTATTTTTTCGATGAATTCCTGTATTTCTCTATTTTAATTCTTAAGCAACATATTAAGGCAAAATAAATCATTTAAAAGTTGCACAAAAAGAAAGATTTAAAAATGAGACAAATTTATATTTTTTTCTATCATCTTTATTACCCATAAATACATTTGTTAGGATTAATGTGTATCAGAAATATCATTGGTATTCCAAAGAAATATTTACTGGTTTAAGATTGAAAGATTGGTTTCCCTTTAAAAATTAAAAAAATTAAAACTTTCAGTGGCAATCTATAAATATAACCAAGTTGAAATATAAAAGCTATTAAGCTAAAATTAAAATGAATTTCATGCAAATGGCATTTAAGTGAAACGGATGCCATTCATCCATGAAAATTTCTTGGAAATTAATTGATTTAACAACTGCTGCTACTGCACTCTAGAGCAACAAATTATTCTTTTGTCTAAAACTAATGGGTAGAACACCTTTAAATGTCAACATCTGTGATAAACAATGTTTAAGAATGGCTTGCTGAAATGAATAACTTCAGATCATCCACTCTTGAATAACCTGTGATAAATTAAATCTTAATTGTATTAAAATGTTTGTGCAAGTTGATCAAATTATTTTTTCAAAAGCATTCATATTTCAAAGATCTCAGAATATATTTTAATATTTTAGTATGAATATCGAATATATAAGATTAAGTTAAACCTCTCAAGAAAAGGGAGATGAGGTTCAATAAAATATGGAACATCAATATTTTTCGGTATCAAATATGTTTATTCAATGAAAAATCACCTGGGCTAATAATTAAGTTTACAAAATGTTTTGCATACTTATTTAAGGATTCATAGCTTTTTCGTCTAAGATTAAAAATAGGACGAATCGATAGCATTAATAGCGACTTTCAACATAATTTTATGCTAATAATATCAAATATTATTTAAATCGTAAAAATATTCATAGAGGTATCAAAAGGTATAAAAAATTATATAAAATATAGTATATACCAGCCATTGCTATATTAAGTATATAAAATCATACCGGTGTTGCTAAGAAAAAAACGCGGCAAATTACTACCCTTGCTTTGCATAGAGGAAGACTGTGACAATCTGATATAATTTTCTATCCCACTAACATTATGAAATATATAAGATTGAAAGATCCAAAACCTCAAAATATAAATGACCTTAATGGAATTAAGAATCAGAGAAATAATAAAGATGAAATGGAGTAAATAGATGTCATATACAGCTGTGTTCTTATGGTCGACACAATGTTCCAAATTGAAATAGGTCGGCATACATGACTGTACACTCAACGTCAAAAGCAATGCTTGGTAAACGGAAATAATTAAGATGTTTCAGTTAAATTCAACTACGTACGAATATTATTTATATATATATATATATATATATATATATATATATATATATATATATATATATATATATACATATAATATACAAATTATATATATATATATATATATATATATATATATATATATAATATATATATTATATATTTCGCGGTAGTCCAGTGGGTAGAGCGTTGGACTGCTGACAATAGGGTCCCGGGTTCGATTACCAGGCAAGGCACTCTGGGCACCTGCAGCTCCACCCAAGTTATGTGATTTTTCGGGTACCAGATCTTCCTGGGAAACCATAACCGGCACAGGGAAAGCAACTGGCCCCCCTACCCTGATGTGTGAATTTCACACGCCGTATAGGGCTTAGTACTGGGTGATCTCTACCATCACCTACTAAACCGACCTTCGGGTTGATTACTGTGTTTATGGTATATATTGTTTGTAAAAAACAATATATATATATATATATATATATATATATATATATATATATATATATATATATATATATATATATATTGTTTTTTCTGAGCCTGTGATAGATTAGGTGATTTAAATATTCGTGTAAGGAAAAAACGCGACTGATTACTACTCCAGCTTTGCATTTTACTCTGGGAACAATGTTCCGAGTCGCAAATTTGCCAATGGGGGACACAGTCTTTCAGACAGCAAGATAAATTTCGTTTGAGAGGTCCCCGAGTATCTTTTAGACATCGTACCCTCCATTGATAACGTGTGGCCCAGTATATTGCTCCCAAGGAAGATTTAAATGCGTCCAAGAAGAAAAGAAATCAAACAAACGCTTGAGCAATGCAATTAGTAGATTTAATATTTTGGTGATTATCAGCCGACCACGAATTCACGTGAAAACTTAGCGTTGTACATTCACCACCACAGCAAGCGCCCTTACAGGTGGTAATTCAGTTATCATTAGGTGGAAATCATCGCGTACATTCCTCAAGCGTTTGATACATTTCCAATTACGCGTTGATTCACTTTGATAATATATTTCAAATTTAAGTTGCTTGAACGGAACTCTAGGAATAGAAAAAATATTCTCCAAGCTATTTCGACAAAGTTTAACTATGCGTTTGGGGGTAGAATAGAAGGGGCGAGTGGTAATGGTTAATCAAGGCAAGTTACTCCACACGCAAAGACAACTACGTCCGTTAAATGAAATCAAAGAACAAAGAATGTAGAGGAGAAATGGAGACCAATAATCGGAACGGGGTGAAATGCAGTGAAGGAGTATTAATATCCGGGAGAACGGCGTGAAATTTACATCCCCCAATGAGGAAAATATAAATATCTGTCCACTGATTCCGAGAATCGATGAGCCATCGACTTTACCTCTAAGTGGAGTTGCATAATTATTTTTTTAAAACTGAATTTGCCCCTTATTGTGAACAGTATTATTGCACTACAGGAGTCAGCAGAAATCGGGCAATCTGGACCCAGGCGATGTTTTGCAGACATCTTCATGCATCATCAGGTAAGTCCTCCAGCACTGTCACCCCACGACCCAGGAGCACCAAGGTCAACAATGACGTCATTAAGGCACTCACCGGCTGAAAGTCGGGAAATTCACGTCGAATGGAAATAAAATGAGGCATAATTACTACATAACTAGATTATCATTACTACATGTACATGAGTGCATCACGATGTAGACAATGTTCTTGCCACGTGAGTCAGAGAGAGAAAATTAGTATTCATTCCTCCCTGCTATTTTAAAAATTGAGAATAGTTAGACATCATACAGTATGTTATATTCTGTTCATTCATGGCGTTCGATCATAATTTAATCTGAACGTAATATAATGCCTGTCCCATGAATTAGGTAGAATAAATTGGTGGGTGTACTTTATTGCAGATGATAGTACAAATTACTATAACCCTTCAAAACAACACCTCTGTGCATCAACGCACTGATGTCAACGCCTCTGCCACGCTTTTGCGACGCCTCCTGGAAGGCGTCGACTGACATCCCGTTCAGGTACCTCGTCATGGCCTCATTGACGTAAACCAGTGATCCTTAATGCCACTAAAAGGGGTTGAACTTCCTCAACAGGTCACTCACTGGCAGCCACGTCTTATAAATGAACAATATTCATTATTTCTTAATAATTTGATATTAGAACATCCAGATGCAGTTTTTTTGTATTATTAACACAAACCATAGCTATGCTCCGTGCTTCAATTCCACCGCCATATTATATATTTTGCAGCTGTGGAGAGAGTCCAGAATGTTGATTTCTGCCTTACTAAAAATTCGCCGATCATCACCACTACTTTGGTTCTCAGGGTGAACCTTGTCCTTGTCAACCTTTCCCACGATGCGTTCTCCGCTATTCCAATCCCACACTCCACTGAACCCCAGGACATTGATGCACATGTCCAAACAATTACGGAAACAATGGAGAATGCGCCCGCACTCGCATCGCTCCCATACAGTAAACCTCCCCCCCCACCCTCCAACGCCCTTCCCGATGACATCACGCAGCTCATTAAACAGCGCAACAAGGCTCGCAGACAATGGGCGAGAACCAGGGATAATGTCTATAAACGGCGCTATAACTTCTTTGCGTCCTGCGTCAAGCGAGAAATCAAAATTTGGTTTAACCAGCGGTGGAGAGACAAAATCAATAACCTTTCTTTTGAGGACGGTTCTCTCTGGAAGGTTGCCAGGCAGCTGACCAAGAAAGGCCGCACAGACCGGCCCATCAGGCAAAACAATATTTTATACCACGATGCTAGGGACAAGGCAGAAATCCTGGCTAACGCTTTCAAGGGGACCATGACACTACGAGATGACTGGCCTAAAACGGACGAGGGCGATGAAGCGGAGGCTGCTGCCAGTAGCCTCCGTTTTCTTCCGAATCTACCGTTCCAGCCAGTCACGGAGATGGAGCTCAGAATGATGATCAAATATTTAAACCCGAAAAAAGCCCCGGCTATGGATAATATAACCAACAGGCACCTGAAAAACGCGCCGCTTGTGGCCGTCAGACATTTACTGGGCCTATTTAATAACTGCCATTCCGCGTGCTATTTCCCAGAATCCTGGAAAGTAGAAAAACTTTGCCTATTAAGCAAACCTGGCAAAGACCCGACCATCCCCCTCAACCGAAGACCTATATCCTTACTTTCCTCCATCTCTAAATTCTTCGAATTAATTTTGAAAGCCTGTCTAGACCTTTTCTTGCGTAGTAATAATGTAATACGTCATGAGCAAATGGGATTCAGGGAGGGACATTCCACATCTCTGCAAATCCTTAGACTTGTAGAGTACATAAGCCACGGGGTGCAGAACAACCAACATACCGCAGTGTTGTTCCTGGATATGGCCAAGACATTCGATCAAGTCTGGCATGATGGATTATTGCCAAAGTCAAACTCGTCTAGGGGTACCGATGCATTTCATTAAAATGTGCAAAAGCTTTCGACTTTCGGAGGAAACGAAGCTATTTCCCAAAGAAACCTTTAACCTTCCAATCCGTGCGTATTCCAACAAATTCCTCACACAAATTCTTAGGGATACACTTCGGCAGTTGCAGTTTCAAGAGAGACCAGAGTAGCAGTCGAGTGAAGAGAGAAGAAACCAAATTCGACACCACAGTCACCCTAGAGTGAGTGCTTCGATAATATTTTGCTTTCTTTTGATGCCGTTTCCATAGTAAATTAAGATAACATTAGAGAAATTTTTAATTTTTCGTTTTTTCGTTAATATAAATCATTGGTATCGTTCATTAAGTAAGCAAGTATTAGAAGTGAATATCTATTTATGTTGCTTCTGTCGAGTTTGTTTTTTAAGTTTTAATTCACTCAATTTCTCCTGAGGACAGGTCATTTGAAAGGCCTTTTTTATTTCATCGCCTTTTATATAGAAAATTGTTCAAGCACAACTTTGAGTAGATTTTGAAGCTGGTGTTGAATATTTAAAAAATAAACAAATTCAAAACTTATCCCAAAATGACTGTGTTGAAATATATGATATGAAGTGTGGTTTTGTGAAAAATAAATAGCATTGATTTACCTAATGGTTTTTTCACCAAGTTGTTGATATATTTTTATTTAAATAAGATATCATTTGCTCGATTGAAAATGTGGGGAAAAACAAAGAATATGTAATATCTATTTTCCAGAGAGACAAAGCAATCCAAGGTCCAATGTTAAATTAAAAGAAACCTATGTAATTGCAAATGTGTTGCAGTGTAAATTGTTCAGTTACTCATACACTAGACTTCCAATTTCAGAAATGAGTTCTTGAATATACATTTAATAAAGAAGTACTAAGAATTGCGAGATAGATTAAGATTTGAAGAATTATTTCTTTTAGCCTGAATGTGGTTCATATGTTTCACCCTTCGCTGTTCTCTCACGCGCGAAAATTGAAGTCGTGTAGCAGTATGTATATGTAGTGATTGTAGGTATGATATAATTATAGGCCAGGCGCAGCGAAGCCACGGACACAGGATGCGGTGAAGAGGAGCCAGAGAAGAATTTGCTATCGTTTTTGTACTCGTATATTGCAAAGTTAATTATGTAAAATATTCATTTGTGAAGGGTTCCATGTAATCTTCATGTAACTATGGTTACCTTCCAATCACTCGGACCCTCACATTTTAGGACACTCGCCATCACCTCATTTTAAACAATCGTAGGATATACATTGTGTGGTGTGATGCGAATATTTAGGAGCATGTGTGATTTCATTGGTAACCAGCTAACCGATAGATTATTCGCCTTTGGTAGACATAACAACCTTTGGCTTATTGCACCAGTATTTAACCTGTAACAACTAACCTGTGTCTAAGTGTATGGCTTGAGCGGTGCTCGGGTCACTATCAAAACACTGCAAATCTACAGACATCAACTGTGTACAATTTGTGTGTTTTTTGCAAAGAATTGAAATTGTATTAATATTGTAAAATTATTCTCTCTTTGTCCGTTAAAATTGAGCGAACTTGTGTTGATGTCCTGTGAATTGGATTGTAAGGCGGCCTGTGAAGGTTTGGCGGGTTTCCCTTCACTCCGGGCGAATGCCGGGCCTAATGCCACTCCCGTTAAAAAAATCAAGTAAACATTTGCAAACAAATATAAATTTTGAAATTATTCCTCCTTCCATGGTTTGTGAATATTACATTTTCGATGAATATAAGGCCAAAAAGGATGCCTAAATACATTTCCATTTTTTATTAAAAAATCATTTGGTCTCTTTTACATTTTTGAAATAATTGATATCTACCTCCACAAAATAGAATGAATACAGGCGGAGGAAATATTAGTAAGTTAAATGGGCAATGGACAGTTAAAATTATAATTGTTGGAAATATATATTAATATAATGTTAATGCCAGCATTAATATTTTCAGAAAATGCATATTAAAAATAAGATAAATATATTGAATGGCAAAAACACTGCACTAATAGAGTACATATAAAATTTTGAATATCTATTTTGTCCCCTTCAAAGTGTCATGACTGTTGTGTTTTTTCAACTTTCCCTTCAAGGTAATCCCGACTAGGTACTATACACTTGTTCCAACGCCCCTTCCAATCGTCGAAGCTCTTCAAAAAA
This sequence comes from Hetaerina americana, assembly GCF_022747635.1. Taxonomy (NCBI): domain Eukaryota; kingdom Metazoa; phylum Arthropoda; class Insecta; order Odonata; family Calopterygidae; genus Hetaerina; species Hetaerina americana. The sequence continues at coordinate 1,135,113 of NW_027287205.1, forward strand.
TCATTTTTTGTGATCTTGTTCAGCTCCTCCTTCGATGCGGTCCTTATCTCGTCAATCGTTGCGTAGCGTCGTCCTTTCATGGGCCTCCTCAGTTTCGGGAATAAGAAAAAGTCACTGCAGGCCAGATCTGGGGAATACGGTGGCTGTAGTATCATAATTGTGTTGTTTTTGGCCAATAATTCGAGCACAAGTAGCGATGTGTGAGCAGGGGCGTTGTCGTGGTGCCAAAGCCAATTTTTGTTCTTCCACATATCAGGGCGCTTGTGGCGGATTGATTCGCGCAAATTGCGCATAACTTGCACGTAATGGTCCTTATTTACCATTCTACTCAGTGCCTAGAACTCATGATGCACCACGACCCTGCAATTGAAGAAAACTGTCAACAAAACCTCCACATTCGACCGACTTTGGGTGACCGACGGTGTTTTCCGTCTTGGCTCGGGCTGCAGCTTCCATTGAGATGATTGAGCTTTAGTTTCCACGTCATAACCATAAACCCATGATTTTTCTCCAGTTATGACCCTCTGGAGCGTTCCGGACACATCATTAGCAATGTCAATGTTTTGCTGTTTTTGGTCGAAATAGAGCAATTTGGTACGAATTTCGCGGCGACCTGTGTCATGCCCAAATAATTGGTAAACATAATATGGCACGAGTCAAGCGATATATTTAGGTCCTCAGCAACTTGTCTAGTGGTGATTTGAGGATAAGCCAATACTTTTTTCTTCACTTCATCAAGGTTTTCGTCTATTGTTGAAGTGCTCGGGCGTCCGGCACGCCCTTCGTCGTTCACATCTTCTCGGCCGTCTGAGAACATTTTGTACCACCGGTAAACGTTACTTCGGTCTTTGGTAAATTCTCCATATGCCACAGTCAACATTTGGAATGCGTCCGCGGACTTAATTTAATTTTTAACACAAAATATGATACAGATTCTTTGCCCATTTTTTCGAACAAGCAAATATCGAAGGCAAGCAAAAACACGTCCAAGCAAAACAACTACCAATAATTACATGTTTATTTAATTAACAAGAGGTCACGTTTTGCCATGAGCAATCAACTTTGCGCTCTAAGAATTTGGCGTCGGAACTTTCTCCCATTTAAAACACGCATCACCCAAAGGGCTGCTCGCATTGAAAAAATAGAGCACACCAAGGACGCTGAAACGAGGGACCCTTAACAGGCAGAGGATCAGAAGCAAAGAGCATATAACAAAGGGATGAGAATTGGTGTTATCGCAGTCACTTCAAGGGCATGCATTGTACGGCCAGTTGAAAACCCAAGCAAAGGAAAGCCTGGCAAAGGGAAAATTTCATATTTAAGGCAATTCTACCACGCCTCAGTTTTTCTTTTAATCATTTCGGTAAAATGCCGATATTCGGCCGTTTAATTCTCAAGCTATGTGCAGAGAGGAGAAGAGTTTGGTTCTATTGTATTCAATGAGAAGACTCCGTTTAGCCAATTCCCCGATTAGCAGCAGGAAGAGTTGCCGGGTTCGTTACATCGGATGCGGTTTTGGTACAACTTGGTGACGGGTGGTTTAATCCCGGGAAATTGTGTTGTTTCGATTTCTGTCCGGATACTCCTGATGTCCTAGTGACCTCGCTGAGTACACAAGGCTTCCATGCCCGTGGTTCGTTCCTAATTTTGCCTGTATATATATCCAAAGTCTCTTTCAATTTGGTTGGCTGGTGTCCAGCAGAATATTCAATATTGCGTACCCAACGACGATTCGGGCAGCCGAGAGTGAGAGTTTCATTTCGCGTGATTATGTCGCTAACCAAGGCGGATCATCTCAGTTTGCGTGTACTTATTCTGACAAATATTAAGTAACCGTGATTGATTATAAGAGGAACGAACAACACTCCTTATCAGGAGAGTTGCATTCTTATCCGTGGCAGCAAGGGAAAGGCCGAGAGACCAGGATCTAATCCGACATTTCTCAGGTACGCATCTCCGTGCCGTTGCGCGCCTCCACCGTGACGCAGTCGGCGTCCTCAGATTGCCTGTGGGAGTGGCTAACTATATCCCCTGGCGCCATCTTGTTGTTGAAGAACTAAATATGGCGAAAGCTGTAGTCCGAAACAAAATTAATATTGAGTTTAAATAAATTCATACATAAAAGGAAAATATATTTGAAATTAGATGACCATAATGGAAAGTTTTTATGCATATTTTGTTCACTTCTAATAATCTGTATTAATAGCAAATTTTCAAATTTAACAAATGACGTCATCCAACGGTTTTGGCCTCCCGCCATTCTTCCGATTCGCTAATCCGTTCAGTTGGTCCTGGGTCGCCGTGTGGGAAGGAGGTCAATACAATATATTGTGATACAGTCATACACCTTCTGCCGTATTGCATTGAACAATCCCATCATGTATACCTTTTACATTCACGCCTAAATGATTTAATGCTTTTGGGTAAGGGCCTAAAGAGTTCATCAGGCAGCTGGTTCCACTCTTTGATTCCCATATTTAGGAACGAAAACTTGGCGGTGTTTGTCTTTTGGGGCATGTATTTGATTTTAAGCGGGTGATCATTCCTGCCGAGATAACATGGCTTATTTACACTCTCGTTCAGTTCTTTCCAGCCTCCGTCAGCTTTCAATATTTTAAAAATGGCACACAGTCTATTCAGCTTCCGTCTTTTCTTTAGTGACCCCCATCCTAGTGAACCTAGCATGTCGCTTACACTGTCAGTCTGCCTATGTCGCCCTAAAACGTACCTGGCAGCCTTCCTTTGCACTGCTTCTAATTTTTTCACATGCCCTATTTCAAAGGGATCCCATACTGTGGTCGCATATTCGACAATAGGCCTTTCAATTGTTTTGTAGGCCAATTCTTTCGTTGATTTAGTGCTTAAATTGATTTAGTGAGGTGAATGCATGCGTGACTAATATTCGCGCCTTTTTATGATTAATGCTGATCGCCTTATGTTATGGGCTGCACTTGTGAAAAAGGGTGTAATTCTTTAAGTGCGAGAGAGTTTTTTAAATGTAATTGCGAAAACGATGGGTACGCCAATTCCCTCGTAATTTTGGGACTTCTTGGCCGACTGATTTTTCGTGCGATGGTCAGAAATTTATCCTTTTGAGGTTTTCTAGAGAAAATTCTCCTGACCACTTCTACCTCGGAAGAATGCATCGCATTGCCATTTCATCAAGTCAAAAGACCGTCTTCCAAGTGAGAAGGCGTAGTGTGATATCTAGTGATCAGTTGATCGGCGAGTAGATTTCCTGATGCTGATTATGCTTACTGCAGCTAAGCTAACTCAATCTCTACGCTTCAATTTGTGTCCTGTGACATTTCATACCTAACACGATAAATCTAGCCATATTAATTGCTGTTTTTAGCCGCTGGTGTAGTCTATTTTGTTCGAAGTGGGATGGGAATCGGGAGCGCACCGCAGATTACGGGAGAAATGCCGCCTCCGAATACACGTAAGGACTTCGAACTTGCCATTATTTACTGAGACGCTTGAAGATATTGCCTGCCTACCCGAAGATCTCTTGCATTGTTCAAATCCCGTTCTTGATTGTAAGTCGACGTCAGCAATGACTGCAAAAAAATTAGGCATTATTGTGCTTCTTGCTTGATACTTTCTCTAAAAATTCTTGATTTATGATCGCCAAAATATTCGCAAATGTCAAATTATTCGATAAGTACCGTAATCAATACTAAAATATTCATTTGCAAACATGTACATTGTAGTTTGTTTCGAAGTCATTATATATGCAAACTTTTAACTCGGGGCTTCAAACGTATATTAGAAGCACCATCGCCCGTTTTATAATTTTTGTTTTTAAATGGTATTATTTAGTTCAGATGGAACCGATTTATATTGTTATTGTTTGGACTATTTTTTATTCGCATGTACTGATAATAGAAATGCTTGCTTTCCGTGAACTTGACTCCAATTGAAGCGGACCTCATTGTCAAATAGACCAACGAAAATTGTGCGACAGCGATTTTCTGAAGACATCGTAAACACCTGCGTGGCAATCCTCATGATCATGGAACTACCATCTCGTGGATTTTTTTTGGAATTTCGAAGACTCCGAATGTTTTTACCCAGTAACCCGAGGACGTCGAACTGTTAAGCTCGGGGGTGGGACACTTCCGATCATCGAAGCGGTCTGGTCAACAGCTGACCCAAAGTGCGTCTCCCCAACCCCTTAGATTTATATTGCGGGACTCCTCATCCCTTCCTACAGGCGAGTTTCCGTTTCAATATTTTCCCTGCTTGCATTCGCTGTTACCCCTGTCATGAGTGTGTTTTGCTCTTCTATCGGGTTTCCGGAAATATTTTTGCTCATTGAAAACCCAGGAAAGTTGGAAACCTCGGAAGTTGGAATTTTTAGAAAACTTAGACTGTGTTTTTTCTCATATTCGAGTGGAGAAAGGCCATGGAAAAGTCTTGCCCAGTAAGTGTAAGTGAGCCTACAAAATTATAATTCGTATCCACACCAATTGGCGTGGTCCTGTCAAATTTCCAGGTTTTATCTTCTGTAGCTTTCATAATTGTGGCAGAATTGTATAGCTTTTTATCTTGTCTCCATATTAAAATTTTTTAAATACTATATTTTGCCATGAAAATGGCTATATATTCCTGGCATTGAAGTTAGATATTTGTGCTACCAACCTCTCATAATATTTCGAATTTATCATGGTTCTCTAAAATATATTGTTAACACATCATAAGGGGTCGAGCTTTGGATTTCCGACCGGAGTGCTCGGGTTCGATTCTCGGGCGCACCTCAGAGCACACTCAGCCTCAGCATAGGGCTATTGTTTTTTCGGCTACCTGAACCTCCTGGGAAACAACAGGCGGCAAACAGGGAAAGAAACGGGCCCTCAAACCGGAGTTTTTGATGTCACATGACGTTGGGCATTAATGAACTCTACACTTGCTTATCAAACAACCTTCCGGTTGATAACCGTGATTTATTAAGTGCTCAGTATGCGATATCTTCATATTTTTCCCGAAGTGCATAGGGTTGAGAAAGGGCCATTGATGGCCGAAGTATCAAGAATAAGCAATTGACCTGATTGAATTATATGCAATCATTGCCATTTCCCGTTTTAATGAAGCTCTTTAATTCTTGCTTATGCTTATTTAAAGCACTTAATTTAATTATTATATGCTATAAGCTATAAAGTATTTACTTGTCATCTTAAGAAAGATTTTCTGGAAATATTATTAGTGAAAAATCATAGACAGTGAATAAATCAAAATTTAAAGGATTTTAATAATGTTGCATTTCATTTGTAATTGAAAATAAAGTTACTGACAAACAATGTAATCAGCATGTAGTTTCTAAACATTCAAAATTTTGATGATAAATTAATTTCATATAGGTATTGAACAATTAAGAGAAAAAAATTCTAAACTCTCTAATCATACTGGTCGTACCTGCATTCGAAAATCTTTCCTTTCTTACTTAATTTAGTCTTATTTTTATCTTGACCAAATTCATTTAACCATCAGCCATCAACTTCTGATGCCATTTAGAGGAAAAGTAAAAGTAATATTGGTTCAACCGCACAGATCCACAAATAGGGTGATTTTTTAACCAAACTTTCCTAGTTCTGTAACTTATTGCTGAATTTTTTCTTAGTTGCCTTGGCCCCAAAACTGTTTATGTGATGGAATGATTCCTTTGTTAATCACAAACTCTGTCATACTGCCACCCCTCCCAATCTTCTAAATTTGTACTTCCTATGTAGAAAAGGACCTCAACTCTTACCACAAGCCTGGAATGGACTGCGCTTTGGAAGAAGGTTGTATTTGATGCCTTCAACATCTCATATTCACCATCAGCGTAACTTTGGTGTCACCATTTGTGTGCTCTCAACTGAAAGACGTCACGTTCTGATGTGTCCTCCACTACATAAGGTATGCCAAGACAGAAGATGGGACAGGGGAGAGGGCAAGATTCATACTGCATGAAGGGTCGTAAGATATTTTAAATCTTTATCTATTTTATCCCTTCTGTGAAAAGTTGGAAATATTTGGCTTCATGATCTTTGGACTGCTTCTACAAGAAGTAGTGAGCATCATATGCAATTACTGGTACATCCCAAGCCAAAGATTACTCTTTGTTTTTCAATAAATAGAAGGAATTTCACTATTCAAATGTTGATTTATCCTTTTTCTTTCTCAAATGAATCTTACAATTGAAGAAAAACTTTTCAAAATCAATCTTGTATTTCCTTTTAACTGGTTGGATCAAGCCATATTCTGTGAAATGAAGTTCTCTTTGAATGTTGGCATAAATTTCAGTTAGAATACAGGTGTGGTCCCGTCTTTGTCTTTTAATTTGTTTTAAAAAGCACCACAAACCTTATGTTCATTGATGGGTTGTGGTTAGGATGTTTTATCTCCAATAAATTCAAGGATGGTTGGGGCACTTGTTCTTGGGAATTAAAGAGCTGGTTAGGGAGAGTCATTTTTAGAAAAAGGTTAAAATAATCATAGCATATATTAATGTCAATAGCCTTAATGGACTCATAGTGATGTGAAGTTGGTGTCTCCGGTTTTCCTTAGTTTTGTACATTTGAATTTTCACTTCCATTACTTGGTAGGCATCCCCTGTTGAAACTGGTAGCTTATTTGTATGATTTCTGTGGCTTCTATGACAAATTCATTACAATCAACTCTGTTATGACCATTAATTTTGCCTCTCCAAATTACATGTTTAGAGGAAAGGCCATTCCACCCATATTATGCATTTACCAATTATGCAACCAAAATACCAAAAGAGAATTGCTTGTTTTTTCAGTGCATCTATTGTCATTGCAGGTGACAGTTGAGTTCTGTATGAATGGACAATGTAAAGACTTGCTGCATTAACCTTTCACCTTGCAAATGCCTGCTGAGATGTTTTTAATTATAAAGTTCTTTGGTTTAATTGCAAAACTGCTTTCAAATCATAATGACTAAAGCAAGAGAAAACCCAAGTATACTAATTCATCCCTTCAATCATTGCCTAACCCTCTGTTTCTGTAGCTAACACCTTAAACCCTTCTGTTACCTATTTTCTTACCTCTGTATCAGCCCCAGCCCCATCTCTCCATATCGAATGTCCACAATAAGAACAATCATTTGAATGCTGTGTTGCCGGCTTCAAAATGGATGATACTGTTTTTTATGTGCTGTCTATTTATCGTTCATCTAAGAGTGACTTTTGCATTTTCCTGACCAAACTGACGAAACTCTTGGAAAAAATCCATAAGTCAACCCATGAACCTTGCATGATAATTGCAGGTGACTTCAAGTGTAATTTTATGGCCGATTCAAAAGCTAAAAAGGGATTCATGGATTTACTAACGCCATTCAACATCAATGCTACCAACGGTGAACCTACTAGAGTGAGTGCTAGTTCGCAAACAGTTTTAGATAATGTATTAACTAATATCGACCGTGGACTAGTACAAACAAAAACCAATAATGCCCACCTATCAGATCACTACCCACTTCTTTCTACAATTGCTGTGTCTACATCCAAAGAAAGTAAAAAATACTACAGGAGGTATTTCTCTGATCAGAATATGATCGCCTTTTGTGACTTATTAAATTCCCATGAGTGGTCCGATTTGTTTTCCTTGAAGTCCTTTGACCTTAGCTTTGAATATTTCTATTCCACCTATCTGCATTACTTTGAAATCTGCTTTCCCCGTGTCCTGAAGCATACAAAAAACAAAAGCTCTTCTGTCAACTACAAAAGTCAGTGGGTCTCTGATGAAATTTGCTGGCTTTCGAAGAAAATGAAAGATTCCGCAGTGTATTACAAAAATAAATCAAATCCAGCAGATTGCCAGGAATACTCGGTACTAAAGGAAAAGTTATTGCCAAACCTTACAGTTTGTTAAAAAATCTTTCAACAACCATTGACTTACCAACGCAGACAATAAATCTAGAGAGATTTGGAAAATTATTAACGAATCCAAGGGTCCATATAATGAACAAGATCCTCAACTGCAGGACTCCACTGGTAATGCTATATCAGATTACTCTAAAACGGCCTCCATTCTGAATGATTTCTACCAATCCCATCAAAATCCCACAGTTTCAGTCAATTCAGCTAATTATTCTCATATTCCTAACTCATGCAATTCATTATATATATTCCCATGTTCAGCCATGGAACTGACCAACGTAATCAATAAATTACCTAACAAATTTAGTCTTGGATTAGATGACATCCCAGGGATAGTCATAAAAAGGTCGTTTAATGCTATTAAGGATCAGATGCTGTTCTTAATTAATGAATCCCTAAAAACTGGAATGTTCCCAAGCCCTCTTAAATCAGCAAAAATTGTGCCAATATACAAAGGGAAAGGTTGCAAAATGGCAATGAATTCTTATAGACTAATATCCCTGTTGAACCAGTTGGGGAACATATTTGAAATAGTTTTTAATCAACGTCTTGTATCATATCTTGAAACATATAACCTATTATCCACATCTCAACATGGATTTAGGAAAACAAGGTCCACTACAACAGCCACATATCACATGGTGAATCACATACTTTCAGGATTGGATAATAGAACTGAAACTTTAGGATTATTTTTTGATTTCAGTAAAGCTTTTGACTTCGTCAATCATCAGTTAATCCTATGTAAACTGAAATGCTATGGCATAAGAGACACACCCTACAAATGGATTGAATCTTATCTAAGTGAACGGCATCAGTATGTTCAGCTCTCAAGAAATGGCTCCAAATTTGTTTCCCCTGGTAGAGAAGTAACACTGGGTGTTCCCCAGGGTTCTGTACTTGGTCCTATTTTATTTTTAATCTATATCAATGATCTCCCAGACAAGCTTAAGTTCATTAAGGGGAGAGACCCAATACTGTATGCTGATGATACAAACATCATTGTGTCAGCCTCCTCTGTAGACAGCTTGACAGAAAGAGCAGCCGAAGTAGCTCAGATTTTCAATGAATGGTGTCTTCATAACTTTCTAAAACCCAATATAAACAAGTCCAGCCTGATTTATTTTACAAATAAAAAGAAAGTTTCCTCTGCAATCTCAGTAGATGTAGAAGGTGTGAGCATTCCCCAAATTTCAGTACCCAATTCCTGGGAGTAATCCTGCATAGAAACATGTCTTGGGAGGAACACATTTTCAAATTACGTAGAAAGTCAAGCTCCCTATGCTTCCTCATTAGAAATATTAGATATTCTGTAAATTTAGAGGTCCTTCAATCCATTTACTATGGTGAATTTTATTCTCGTGTTACTTTTAGTATCCTCTTCTGTGGTTCCTCTCCCCATGTGGGCGTAATCTTCAAAATCCAAAAGAGGATTATACGTATTATGAGCAATGCTCCTTGCGATGCACCATGTAAACCTCTCTTCAAAAGACTTGGTTTATTACCAGTACCCAGCATATATATATTTAATGTCATCTTACATGCAAAGGGTAATATCTCTCAGTACAAGTCCAACCACAATTACCATAGCCACTATACAAGGACCTGCAATGACCTGCACCAACCATTTGTCAGGACCCACAATACTGCCCATGGGCCCAAAGCAATGGGCTTAAGGTTATTCAATAAACTTTCCCATGAAATCAAATATGAAACAAAAGTACCTGTTTTCAAGAAAAAGCTGTTTAACCTTTTAAAAAATAATATGTTCTATTCTGTAAATGAATACCTGGAATTGTCGCTATGCGTCAATTCTGGCTTAACCAATTAATATGTAATTATACTGGAGTATTGGTATGTATATTCATATCTCTTATTCTCTATTCGTATCTCTTTTATTCTCTATTTGTATCTATATCTCTATTCGTATCTCTTCTAAAATTGTGAATTTTATATCTGACGTGTCCTATATTTGTGTATGTATGAATATGCAACAAATCTCCGGACAAATAAATGTATTATTATTATTATTATCCTTGTTTCAAATCTTTGCTTTTTTCTCTGTACTTGCCTAGATTTCATTACCTTGATTTGCTTGGTCATATTGTCCCAGAAAGTCAGTTAACTTGCTGCAGAATCTCACTGAAAGGTGATATATAATGAACAAGATTGTCTTTCAAGTGATGTTTCCTGGAACTGTCATATCTGTATTGAAAGCAAAGATTAATTATAGCTTACTTCTTTTGAAAATTCATTGTCACTATCAAACTCCTCTTCCTGACCTTTATTCACACTTGCCTGGAGTGAAAATTATTATATTTTATCTTGTGAAAATTGTTATTATTTATGAGTTGAGAGAATTTCTCAATCTAACTCACCCAAAGGGATCATTGAGTTACAAATCAGTTATATCTATAGACCTTAATACTCAGGTTCTCACAGACCCATGGATTGTGACCACAAATGTGGATTCAAAGGGTTGCATGTGGGATTCCCAGCTGAAATACGCAAAGACATATAATATTTTTAGAGCAATTTGGATTTGAATCAGCATAATGGTTTGAATAATATCATAATTTTAAATATTTTATAAAACCCATTAGGACAATTGCAAATTTTCATATCTAAGAGGGAAGAGAGCTCTTGGTTACTCCCAACAATGCTCTCATTGGATATATCCTCCAAAAGTGTTCTTAAATGTTTTAGCACTGAAGTGTTGTTTTATTTGAATATCTTGGGGACTGAGGGACATGATCAAAGTTATTTTGGTATAAGGCTGAATGGAGAAGGCAGAAGGGAAGGTGGTAGTCCTTTGTCACGTGACTTTGGAGGGACCAAAGTGGAAGGGGAATTCCCTCTCACCGGTTATTTTTCTCCATTCCTTCCATTTCTCTCTTCTACTGCCTTTCCTTTCTTCCTTAAACCCCTCATCTGCAGAATATATTGAGAGAACATTGGTGATAGACAGCGGATTGCAGCTGTTTGGTGTCTAATCAATTGGATTGCTGCGAGGACTATGATCATAATAGATATTCATGAAGACTCTTTGACAGAGGAGAGTTTTGACTTGAGATATTTAATATCCTTTTTGGGAATCATGAAGATAATTCCTCTGGACAGCTTTTCCCCCTGAATACTTGTATATTTTCCATAGCTAGGTGATCAAATGAAAATTTCCAATCAGCTAAACTTCAACAAGGTTTGATTTTGAAATTTATTGCCCTTGTTGCTTCGTAATAGTGATGTCATGATTATGACCTGTCCTACAGCTGCTTCTGAATCCTGATTGTTGCAGTATAACAGTGGTAAAAGCATGCAATTTTAGTGGTCCCATGTGCACAGTCTTCGTGGCAGTTGTGGTGAATTTTTGAAGGAAGTTAGCCTCACTATTGATTAAATAAATCCAAATAAATGGTGATTGTTTATAACTTGATATCCACTGTTGGAAGTGGCATTTCATGAAAGTGCACAAGTTGTAATTGATATTACTTTGCCAGAATGAACTCGTGAACATTCAATAAATACAAAACTCTTCTTGCACTAGAGTTATGTAAAAAGTAAGACATTTTGAGTTGAAATTCAGGGGCCGACCTGAACATGAGATTGACCAAGAATCAGGTATACATGTTGAGATCCTCCCTATTGTTTAGTGACAAGAGCTTCAGCCAAGGGATATCACAGATTATTTCATGTGAACCTTGGGTTGCTTACCCATGTGATACCTCCAGAAGGATATAAATGCCATTGAAATGGTAAATATTTGCTGCCTGATGAACGGTAACTGTGGCAATGCTAAGTTTCATCAGTTAATCTTAGTACCATGTCCAACCCAAACGGTCCCCAGTACAAACAAGGAGAGATTCTAAAATGAATGTACAAAAATGATAATAGACAATAATGAATTGGATGAAGATGGGTGGACCTTTAAGGGGTTGAAAACTTTCTTTCCCCTCAGACTATAATTTCTACTTTGGGTGGGAAACTGCTTCATTGATCTGAAATCAAAACAATGCCATTCTTTTTGAAGGCTGGCTTGATTACAGAGGTCTCCTTATATTAATAAATATTATTTGTACCATTTGTGAAAGCCACACAACAAGGTAATAAGATAGGATTAGTTTTATTCACTGAGCCAACTCTGTTCCCCAGAGAGATCTGGTTAACTTACAAATCGCACATGTAGTCAATGTCCATAATGGTCTATGAAGAATTTTGAATGAAATAATGTTTTCAAATATGCTCATTTGTCATGCTAAATTAATTTTTTTAATCATCTTAAAAGTTGTTGTTTACAGAAACTGAGTTATTTAGCTAAAAAAATAATTGCTTCCAAAATTTGTTGCAAGTTTTAAATGTTCACCCTTCAATGACGGTTAAGGAAGAAATCCAATGAACATATCATTGGAAGAACTGGTAGTCCAAGAGGAGTGCTGGACTGCTGATCGGGGGGACTGGGTTCGATTCGAAGTCATATTTCTAAGGCACACTCAGCTCCACCCAAGGCGTTTTTTTTTGGGGTACCAAATCTCCCAAAGGAAATCATAACCAGCATACGGAAAGGCACTGACCTCCCTACCCTGATGTTTGAATTTAACCCCCTTTAATTCTCTTTTCTTCCCAGCTAGATCGTAACCTTTTTACCCCTCCAACCTCCCTCTCTGACCAACCCCCCCTCCCTTGATCAGAAGGTATATATAGCCAGCGTGCTTCTATGAGGACCACCTGATGATGACGTCCGACGTCGAAACCTGGGTTATGTTTCTAAAATAAAGTGTGTGGACTTACAAAGTAAATTATTTCATTTCATTTCAATTGATTTTAAATGTTCCTTCCAATTAAAAGTTGCTGGGTATAAAGGTTAATGCACACCTATCCTTCCAAAGGCTTTTCCTCTCCTCTTTTCTCCACTTTAGTTTCTCAAGGTCCAAATTCTTAATCTTCAAACTGGATAATTCATTCTGAATGGAGAGGTGCAATGAAATATGGAGAGCATCGATTAAGTTTTGAAGTAATCTATCATTATCCACTACTACATCGAGTCACATTTTTTATTTTGGAAAACAAGTTTCAAAATAATTCCCATTATATTAAGATTAAACTCCCACCATTGGTATAAGATATTACCTAGTTCCGTAATTGGAAGGTAAATCTGTTCCAATAAATAACCGTTCATATATAGTTTTGATCAATAGTTAACCAATTCAGAAACCCTGTTTGCGATCAGATTCTATATTAATCAAACCTGCTACTTGATTAAAATATTTTTATTTTAGATTACTCGGTATCTTATTTTCAATTCATTGCTACATTTTTCTGTTCTTTAAAATCAGTGTATTCATAATAATTATTATTGTATTAATCTACTGGCAATGGTAGGTTTACGATGAAAACCAGCTACCAAACAGTTCAGTAACAACTTCCTTTCGTCACCTAACTAAACAACCCAACATCCAACACCACAATAAACCCCTCTTCAATTCCCCCTGTTATTCCATTCTGTCTAATATGCTTCTACCATTACTCCCCCTTCCTTGCCTAACGCTCTCCCCTCTATTACAATTTTCAGCACCCCATTGCGAATATAAACATGTCTGCATCCACTTTTCCTGTCTGATTATTCCCAGCAAACCCATCTCCTCTCACATGATTCATAGTACTTCCTAGGGAGTGGGCTAATAATATGCAGTGGTGAAATTCATGACAATCTAAATTCCTTACGCCTGTACAACTAAGCAAATGAATTTTTATTCGGTTTTTAATATGAATCCCATTGATCGGTAGGCATAAATAATTTAAGAATATGACGTACTAAGTGACGTATGGATAGTAGTTTATAATGTTTTTTTTCTGGTACAATTGAAAGCATATGTAATAGTTTTTCCATGTAAAGGTTTAAAAGAGTAAATTATTCCTTCAACTATTCGTGCGCACAAAATATTCTGTGAACATTTTTAAATGTACATAATTTGAATTTTAGGTGAAAGACAAAGAAACTGAATTGGAGATGTGGTAGTATTAGCCCTGAAATATCTGGGACATGGGTTTTATCAAACCCAAGGAGTCATCAGAAATAGTTTTTCTTCGTTGCATTGTTTAAGAAGAAATTACTTATTTAGTTGACATTTATGCATTCTATATTTTTGAAATTAATAAGAGTTTTGAATACATTCTTGAATTATTGATTCTTAGGTATAATTAGAATATTAACTACTATGACTGCAGTAATACAGAGCATGTGAAATTGGCAACCTGTGCCGTGCATTGGATCAACTGCACCTTTGAAACAGTGTTGAGATCATGTTCTTGAATATTTGGCAAATGCTATTATTAACTAATATTCACGAGTTTTGGATCAAACATAATTCTGCCATACTTCACAGCTGGCCAATTTCATTGAAATACATTAATTACATAAATTGCTGAACGTGAACTATGAGATATTTCAATCAATTAGGGTTGCCGCTCCATTTTTATTTTAAGAATTATCTAATATTAAAATGCATTATGAAGTTCCAGCCCAGACTGTACAAATGTGCCGTAAGTAATGGGAAGGGTGCGTCATATTTTATATTAACCGTGCCCCAAGTTTGAACGAATCCCATAAAGCGAAATACAGAATGCACTTTGCATGGCCATGTAAAAATTGAATAACCAAATTGCACACAATTGAAGTCTCTAGTGGGGAAATCCTAATACATTTAGGATGTGCTGGTATTTGAGGAGGTTTCAACTAGTGAAGGAATGCGCTATCTGTTGGCTGAATCTGTAACCAAGCAGTTGTCACGTCCGAAGGGGGAATTTGAAGCGACTACATAAATAAAAGGAAAAAGCTAACGAAAGAAGACTGCGGAACGTTTATTGTCACACTGCTCAATTACAAAGGGTGCGGACGGAGCAAGGTGTTGATTGTCCCGATAGGTCTTGCTGCGGACTGCCGGCTAATGGATGGACGCGTCTTCGTCTCCGCTCTCCAGTGCTGTCCTCTGGTGGGAAGACTCCGAAGTTGACAGATGAAATGTGGTAACCGCCACAAAGTTTATTAATTTTTTCCGCTAATTTTCCTTTTAGTGTCACCATGGATTTTGAAGATAGGTTCAGGATGGCGCCGAAGATCTGGAAAACAAATATTTAATATGAACTGCAATTTTTTTCTGGCCCCTGGCTGCCATTTTTTCCGGCGCCCCTTAAAAAAACATTTTCGGCTGCAAAGGTGAACAGAAGAATGGTATTCTATAGTATAACCTCCACGATCCGCCTCTTATTCCACAGACTACCGGGTTACAAGCCCCAACATAAGGGATGTGCGCAGTCGAGGTACAGAAGCCCCAACGAAGGGATGTACGCAGTTGAGGTATTAGCAGACATAAGCTCGGCTGACCCTGAGGATCACACCCTCATAGCGGGGGACTTGAACCTTCCAGGTATTCAATGGTCGGCAGAAGAGGTCACGGTGGGAAGGCCCAAGAAATCGTTAGTCGTCTTATAAACGGGGAAGGTTTTGTACAGTTGGTGGAAAAACCGCGCGTGGGGGAAACATCCTCGACGTCATACTTGTGAAGCGAAAAAGTGGGTAGGGGTTGTCGAGGTCCTTCTGGGAATTAGTGACCATTCAGCTGTGCCTATGTATCTCAACTGGGAGAGGGCTCAGTATAAGGGGCTAGTAAACAAAAAGACAGTTTGGCAATCTAAACGTGGTGATAGGGAAGGGTTCCAGGCCTTTTTAAGGGAAAAGTATTCGGAATAGGTAAGTGGTGGACAGAATGTAGAAGAAATCTGGAAAATATTTTAGGGGATAATGGAGGAGGGATTAAATAAATTTGTCCCGAAAAAAATTGTTAAAGAAAATACTGACCCAGAGTTCTACAACCGCAAAAACAGATCCTTGAAGAAAAAACTGAGAGTGGTTAACAAAAAACGGAACGAGAGCTCGGAATGGCTCATAATTTACAAAAAATTAGTTCGTGAATTGAGTAGAGAAAATAAAATAGCCAAAGAAAGTTTTCTTCAGAAAATCATCGGGATAGATAATGGAATAAATTTTACAAGTACCTACGGAGGAGGAAAGACAACAGGGAAAACATAACAGCTTTAAAAAAGAGGATGGAACACTAATTGTTTAAGATAAGGAAAAGGCTAATGCGTTTAATAATTGGTATGCAAGTGTATTTAAGGTTATGGTAAGTAAAAGGATTCTGTAGAGACATCTCTGAGTCAACAAGGAGGCGAAAAAATATTAAATACCAAAAGTATTAAAACGACGATCGCAGAAATTTATAAAAAATTATGAAAATGAGGGCAAATAAATCAAAAGGGCCAGATGGTATCTCAATTGACTTGCTTAAATTGGGTGGTAGTGTAGTTTCAAATTATATAAATCATTTATTCAATGTTACCTTAAACAATAATGCCCTGCCAAATGCTTGGAAGGAGGCATATGTAACGCCAATTTTCAAAGGAGGAGATAAGGCACTAGTTTATAATTATAGACCGGTAAGCTTGGCATCAGTTGTATGCAAGCTATTAGAAAAGATAATGGCTGATTATCTCTGGGACTTGTGGGAGAGTGAGAATTGGTTGTTTAGTCGCCAATACGGTTTTAGAAAAGGGCACTCTTGCGAAACTCAGCTATTAGGGTTCTGCCAAGAAATTTTCGACTCTATGGATGCGGGAATAGAGGTGGATGCTATAATAGTCGACCTGTCAAAAGCCTTTGACAAAGTTGACCACGATCGCTTAATGCTTAAGATGGGCCAATTGCCACTACACACAGATGGAAGAGTAATCTCTTGGGTCAGAAATTTCATGGAAGGTCGAACACAAAGGGTCAAATTAGGAGAAGTGTATTCTGAAAAAACAAGGGTAACATTGGGAGTCCCACAAGGAAGCGTACTTGGCCCGCTCTTGTTTTTAATCTTTATAAATGATCTCCCAGTAAATATTAATTCTCAGATAAGACGTTTTGCAGATGCCTGTAGGAATCATGAAGAAGGTCATATCAAAAAACTGGAAAAGGTGCAAAGAAAGGCTGCCCGATATGTACTGGGGAAGCATAGGAGGATGGAGAGTGTGTCTGGCATGCTAGAAACGCTGGGCTGGGAACCTTTACAAACTAGAAGGAAAGTAAGCAGACTTTGTGGAATGTTCCGAATTCTGAAGGGGGAGAAAGCTTGGGCAGATCTTAGGAAAGAGGCGGGGAACCAAAATTTTATAGGCAGAAATGACCACAAATTTAAGGTAAAATGCCGGGCACAGAGAACAAATAAAAAAAAATTCCTTTTCTAAATAGAACAATTGTTGATTGGAACACGTTGCCTGCAAAAATATTTGAGCTCTTTCCTAACAGAGTGTATACTTTTAATAATAGATGTAAGGTATATATGTAATAATTTGATTAATGTGTGGTGTGTTATATTATATATAATAGCTTGATTTTTTTTATTTATCTTTTTTCTTGCTGAGTAATGGTTGTAAATGGTATGGGGATTCGCTTGTTTTCTTAAAGAGATTTGTGTTTTGAAGTCTGATTTTATCTATTACCTTTTGCGATTATTTGGGAACTGTGTGCCACCTGACACTGTCTATCAGCACATTTATATTTTTAATAATTATTTTAATAATTTTTTGCTGGTATATTGATTGTTTGCAACTATTATTTGTTCTGCAAAACTACTGACTGTCACCATTTTTTTCTCAAAATCTACTCGATGAACTGAGCATGGCTCTCTCACCTGACTAATAATAATAATGATGAATACTTTTTCTGAATAAAAAAGGAACCAGAGCTAGATTTAAGTAATCATAGGCGTCAGCTGAAATCTTATTCTAAATATGTGTTATTATTACTAAAATGCAACAATTTCAGAGTGTAAAAATCTTTGCCTTGACCAGGATCCCAGGCCCTTGACTCAATCCTAGTGAAGGCAAATGATTTTTAAACTCAGATATTGTTGTATTGTAATGCATATCAGTGGATTACTCTGTCAAAGGTAACTGCTGCAGCATCTCCTGCAGTTTCTTGGACATTGTTATTATTACAGTGAGTAATCTTCCGGTTAAAGTATTTATTCGTATGTGCATGAGGTGCCGAACAGTACAGAGACAATTCCCTTTTCTCTCCTAACAAAACATAACCTGACATCCCACCGCATAACAAACCCCTCTTTAAATTTCATTACTTATTCCCTACATTCTGTCCAACTTCCCTGTCCTATTCTTAGCTCTGCCTGCTTTGCCCCCTTCCTCATTCTCCCTTCTATCACAGTCTTCAACATTGCATTGCAAAGCAAAACGCCCTGTGTCCATCTTTCATGCCTAACTTTTATTTCTTCCGGCATCTCCTCTCCTCGCCCACCTTGCCTAGTACTTAGTCATTTGTTTTCCTTTCTGACCATTTCCCATCCTTTTCCACGCCCACATTTCATAGTTCTCCAATCTACTTATTTCATCCTGTTTAAATGACCATGCCATACATAACTACGCTCCATATCAAAGTTTTCGCGAGCTTCTTCTTAACATCCTTACTCAATGTCCCTGTCATCAACTCCCTTCTCCTTGTGAAAGCCTCTTTGCCCAGCACAATTCTTCTCCTTACGTCCCAACTACTTTGACTATTTTGTACCAAACCATTGCGAGATAAGTAAACTTTTCCTGGTCAAGTCAATGAACTCCTATATTGATATTTAACTTAGCCTTTCTCTTTCTTGAAAATTGCTTAACCTTTGTTTTATTAACATTGATTCTCATCCCATACCTGTCGCACTGAATTTCCAATTCACTCAGCAATGCTTGCAACCCCTTGGCTGACTGACAAACTAAAGCTTGGTCATCAGCAAACCTAACTGATTTTACGGATTCCCCGCCAACCTTCATTCCTACCTCCGGTTCTTCCCATGCCTCTTTAATCATTTCCTCTGCATACAGGTTGAACAGCAATGGTGATAATGGGCAACCCAGCTTTACACCTCTTCTTAACACTGCCCATCTGGACCCCCGTTTCCCACTCGCACCTGAGCAGTCTGAGACATTTACAGGTTGCGGATTAGCCTCCTATCGCTTCAATCCTTTCCTTTTTTCTGTAATATACTCATTAGTTTTCCCCAATTCACTCTATCATATGCTTTTTTGAAATATACGAAACAGGCAAATACCTCCTGGTTGTATTCTATATTTCTCTTGATTAATAATCTCATTACTGCAATGGCATCACACGTACCTCTCCCCTTCCTAAACCTAAACTGATCATCCCCTGAGTAATCATTTTCCCTACTCTCTATCCTTTTGTTTATGATCCTGAGAACAACTTTAGCTGCGTGGGATAACAAAGTTATTGTCCTGTAGTCCTCACATGATGTAGCCTTTACCTTTTTTGGAATAGGTACTAACACTTATCTCACAAAGTCTTCCGGCCAAATTCCTTCCTCATAGATACTATGAATCAGCCCATATAGACTCTTCCTCGCATGTTTCCTTAAACCTTTTAGTAGTTCCGCAGGAATGTCGTCAGCCCTTACAGCCTTATTTAGTTTAATCTCCCTTAATGCCCTTTCTATCTCATCGTCGAGTATACCTGGACCTAACCTATCTTCCCCTACCTCATGTTCCTTTTCTACATCAAACTTTGTTTGTCTAAGTTCTTAATTATACAGTTCTTCTATATATTCTTTTCATTTCTCTTGGATCCTGTCTGTGTAAAATATTATCTCGCCTGACTTATCTCTAACTGTTAGCCGATATCCTCCCTTCTTAATTTCCAATAGTGATTAAACCTTGCTGTTTAGCGCACCAATTTCACCCTTCCTCTGAAAACTTTCCATATCCTTGCACTGTGTCTTCCACCATGCTTCTTTTACTTTATTTTTTTCCCATCTCAATTTATCATTTAACTCTATGTACTATCTTCTATCAAATTTCATATTTAAATACTTCAATTTTCTTCTTCCATCTATCTTTCTAATTAACCATATTGGCCGTAATCCTTTTCCTGTTAAGAGTTGCTTTATTTTCTTTTGTGGCTTTCGATATCCCTTTTTTTGCTATATTCCCATTTTTCCTTTACTGTAAGGCTGACCTCTCCTGGATGAAACGCATACTAGGGGGAATATGTAGACAAGCTAACAGAAAAATAATATCAGTAGGGTACTTGGTGAATGTGGAATGTGATGAAAAGGTAAAAGGGGAATGTTACCTGTCGTTGGTTACGCCTCATTTAGAATATTCTGCTATTATATCATGGGATCATCACGAAGTCGGATTGATTGCCAAGTTGGATCTCATGCAGCGTAGAGGAACTAGATTTATAAAATATTATGATAAACTTATTGTGGTATCCAAAATATTAGAGCAGCTAAACTGGGAATCACTCAATAGAGCGAGGGTTGAAGGTTAACTTAGAGGTCAAATCTCTTGCATAATTTGGAAGGACGCCTCTTTAGCAGTGATATTGAAAATGTATTATTACCCCCATCATACTACAGTAGGAGAGATCATGTCTTTAAAATTAGCGAGATCAAGTATAGAACGGACAGATTTAAGATGCCATTTTTTTCACGAACAATAGGGAATCAGAATAATATCGTCCGAACGCGGGAGGATCATATTCGGGTCAAAATTAGTCTGGTATGTATTCATCCCCTGTCGCAAACCCTAGCGGTGGCTTGCAGTGTACCATGTATTGCATAATAACGCCTTTATAAATAATATATTAAAAAAATGTATCGTATTTACCCTCATCTATTAAAATTGCCTTGGAAAATGGAGGAGTATTTTATCTTTGATTAAAAATAAAAGAAATTGACAAAATATGTCCGTGTGTATGTTTAGAGCGTCTTGTAACGTAAAGTTGCAAACTGCAGGTACTTAACCCTCATGATAGCTGTGCTATGCTAGAATATTAGCTTCAGTGAATGAGGTCGGATGGGCTGTAGCTCATTACGTTGCCGTTAATTCCGTACCATTGTAACTTGTATATCAAATCAGCGTGTTTCACTTAATCAGAAATCGTATTAAAATTGAAGAAAATTGCATCGACTAGTTTGTCTAATTTCCCCGATTGGAGGATATCTTGGGCGATGGACAGCAACTGCTTCTCCCTTAATTTATCTTGGCTGAAGCCTTGCTGTTTTGTGCCTGATACAATGCGCAGGTTTCGAGTGCCTACGAGATGTTTCATGACGCTGATTAACAATGATATGCTCTCGGATTTGTCAGGAGAGGGAGGTTAATGTAATTGGAAGGACTGAAATGGCTGTTACACACCATCTGTGTAGCAGCCGTTTCAGTCCTTCTAAGTTATCAATGCACAGGTTTCAAGTAATCAGTCGCCACAGCTATTCTAACAAAGGAAATCCACTTAAAATGGCAACATGTAGACATGTTAAATAAGGCATTACTGCTACAAGATCCACTATAAAAGTAATGCGCATTCATTGGGAAAAATAGATTTATTGATTTACGTACTTGTACAAATGCTTAAAATTCTTCAAAGCATACTCTCCCCCTGCATCAATGATACACTTGCGGAGACGTGTTTGCCACGCCTCAGAAGGCACCCTGAAACTCCTATTTACGGGAATTGTTCTCTCAGGAACGTTGAGTAACATACTTTCGGATGTTTTCCATGGCCTTCCGACGCTTTCCTTCCAGCTCTCTCTCTCTTCAGTCGGGGAAACAAAAAAAAGTGGCGCGAAGCCAATTCGGAACTGTGAGGGGGCTGGGGACCACCAGGGTAGTGTTCTGGGCGATAAAGTTGCTAACGATGAAGGACGTGTGGCTTGGGGCATTGTTATGGTGGAGCTTGACCGTGTCTTTACCGTGTTGCAAAGTCGAAAAACACACTTCACTCGGAGGAACGTCTTTCTGCATACACTGCTCGGAGCAAACTGGCGACCAGCTGCGTTGAAACGGCAGACCCCCAACCACATATTTTGACAGGCTTTGTCGTGCTGCCATGAATAGTCGCGACACAATAAAATCATGTTTATTGCTTTCAAATTAGACCATGTATTTTATAACCTAGGTTGAACCAAGAAGAAAATTCCTCCGTAGGGAAACGAAAGCTAGTCCGGCATAGTTTTAGCAACATGCTGCAAGTTTTTGCGGATGGGAACTCATGGAAAAATGAACTATGCCATCAAAGAGAAAATTCAAAGCATTCCTCAATGTAATTTAGTGGAAAATCCGAAATGAATTTCACAAATATTTTAGACATGAAATATTACCAATTAGGCGAGACATTCGAAGGGAATTTTATTAAATGCAGGAATATAAATCAATTCATAAATTCCCATTTCTCCAAAGATTTGGCCATAGTCACACCAGTTGTTTCCATTTTAAAGTCGTCTGGAAGAGGGTTGTGAACTATAGTGTGGCCACCTGCCAAGATAGCACCGGTTAGACCATATAAACCGTAAGAGATGATATTCCCGTCCATCGACGCCAGGAGAGCCAAATCGTGGTACTCTCCCCTGTTCGCCTCTCGCTTTTCCCATTCCGAATGGAAAGGGCTTTCTTCCATTCCTCCCCAGAACACCCCGTTCGTTTCATTCACCAATTCATTCATGCACCATTGCCGATCATCACTGACCACCAGAAACACAACTTTATGATGTGACCTGAGGGAGCGTATTTTTTCCATAGCCCTCTTGTAGTAATCGGCGTTCGCAAGGGAAAAATTGCTTCCATATAATCTCTCGAGTTCGGTATTTATGTCCTTTCGTCTCGCGTGAACACCAAAGAATAACACGTCATCCTCGATCCTTGCGGCGGCCATCACTCCATTGATTGTCAACGTAGCCAAATGCAACACGTCGCTCCGAAAATCAAATAGCTTCCGGAACGCCGGCACACCCACTCTGATGATTGCTTCGGTGTGTGCGGTGTGCTGAGAGAGGATGAGGACGTCATCCAATTGGCCCGCGTCCAGCATTTCCTTCAGTTCTTCCGTAGAGTGACTGGACATCCCGAGACCCAGCGGCTCTCCTCGCTCGAGAGTGTTGCAGAGGGTGTTCCACGAAGAAGTGTTCTTGGCATAGAGCGCTTCCGAAGGCGACTTGCACTGCGTAATGTCGCCCCCGTGGATCACTTGACATCGGTATGAAAGAATGGTCTCGTCGTATGTCTCGACGCCAAGGTTTTGAAATGTGTCCCGGAGGCACTTCCAAGTGGATCTCGATATGTACGGGGAGAGGGCGAGCAGTCGCCCCAACGCCACCGTCGATGCGTATTCCCACACGCAGTCGCCCAGGAGACCGCTCGACCGAACTGTGATTATGTTTTTCGTCGGGCAATAATTTTTTAACTTCCGATTCATAAATAAGTTGCTTTTGCTGAGAATATAACACACTAATATGATCCCAAACCAAATAGAGAGAATCACAATTATTTTCGAAATAAGTTTCATGATTATTTCGAATTGGTGGAGTTGAACATATACTTCCGCCACAGAATCTTCTGAATAAATTTAACCATTTACGAGTCTTATTGTAGAAATAATCCTTTCGTATTTTCACTTGAAATTCAGTTTTCAGCCGGATTTCACGAAGTCGAAAATACTTTTGTAAATCACCACTTTTTTCAAAACATTTGACACAAATATCCGCGGTACCACTTCACTATTTTGCAAATGCCACTAACGACACGGTCTGCAAACAGGGTGTGTGGTTTTTAGATTTTTTAACAATCCGGGAACATCTGGCTCACATGCTATGAGGTTAAGATCCCACACTGTAGAGTTGAGAACAATATGAACCCAATCCCCACTCACGAAGTCACTTTGTGAGTCCTGAGTTCACCTTGGTAACTACTTTAGCTGAAGTAATAAATCATTGCTATCATTTGACATACAATCTTATGGTACATAATTAGCGTATTGACTCTTATCGGCGAACCTGTTCCATGCATTATCGTATCCTATATACTATACTTGCCGTCACTGTGGTTGTGTGGGAAGCCTGGCTTGGGTTTATTTTTTCACAATATTACGTAAATATTGCCTTGAGACTGGTAAAATCCTGGTCTTTTATTTATTATATTGCAAGGGCATTAAAAGTATGTTTAAAGTTTAATTATTTTAAGAATAATTACGGGAACTTCAATTACATAAGGTATTGGAAATAGATGACAACATCCTCGCGTAATTACTCAGGGGTTTAGGAATACGTGGAAGGAAGAGTTCGCGTGGGCTTAATCGCAGTACTAACGGAAGCTGAGTTTGACCGAAAGATTTCGCCGGATCAACCCTTATTCTCATCCCAAAAGAGGGAAGGGGCCCATGTGTGAAGACAGTAGAACTAGTTTCATTCCGCACGAGTTAAAGCTAAAACTCAACTTAGGATTATCAATAATGGGATGCAACATGGCTACTTGGGGGATAATCAATTCATCTGCGTGTGGGAGGGCGGTAGGTCACCAGCTATTCTGCAGGTATTCACTCAATTTCCTCATGCAACTGGCACACCGCGATCTACCAAACACCGCATGGAAAGGGGGTGACCGAACACCAATCATGAAACAGGCGTACAGAAATGTATATTACGAGCATTACATGGTTAGCAGCAATTATTATGCCTTCACAAAGTGGACAAGAAAATACGTTAAAAGAGAGCAAGCACACATGCAATTCAGACACGCATAATTTGTTGGTATTCTACGCATT
Source organism: Hetaerina americana (assembly GCF_022747635.1). Taxonomy (NCBI): domain Eukaryota; kingdom Metazoa; phylum Arthropoda; class Insecta; order Odonata; family Calopterygidae; genus Hetaerina; species Hetaerina americana. The sequence goes on from NW_027287205.1 coordinate 1,159,646, forward strand.
CCGGATGGACTATTCACAAATACGATAATAGACTTTACATACGTACATTCGCCTTCACCCCACCTGGCACCAGGGCGCACGGCGGGGGGCGCGATAGGACGCCTGATTCGGGAATTGTTTTGTGGGAATTTAATCATGTACTGTACCTTTATTTTCAACAGAGTGTACTTATTATATTATTAAGTGTTTCCCCTTTTATTGTTATCGCAAATAGTGCGCGAGAAAAACGAATACTTGAATCTACCATTCGCATGCCTAAAGGTTCCCACCCTAGAGTCTGTATTAAATATGAGGCGCTTTGTATCCTTCGGTGCATTTTATTTACGGACCTAACGGCCTTCCTCGGCACCTTAATCGGGTAAATAATCTGTTTTTTGAAAAGGATCCCAAGCGCTGGCCGCATACTCAATGAAAGGCCTTGCTAAAGATAAATAGCACGTTTCCTTCAACTTTTCGTCGTTACACTTTCTGACTTATACTTGTACGTTTGAAGAATGCATTGTATTGCCCCTTTGCATCTTTGCCATATTGCATCTTTCGCATTGCCCCTCCCCAAATCGTGCGTATACGAGCACTTTTCCAATTGGGCGAAGACGTGCGCTTGATACCATAGCAATGATGAGATCACTAATGAAAAGGAACATTATAAAATCAGGATGTATTTGTTAGTTTCATAGATTTTGAGAAGGCGTTCATTAGAGGGAATTGAGTAGAATCAATAAATGTATTTCATAACAGAGGAATAGATTAGAGGGACAGGAGCCTAATCTGCAAATTGTACGTGTCTCAGTCTTCTCAGGTACGAGTGGGGAACGGGAAGTCCGCATGGGCAGTGTTAGGAAGAGGTGTAAGGCAGGGTTGCCCATTATCACCGTTGCTGTTCAACCTGTATGCAGAGGAAATGATCAAAGAGGCATGGGAAGAACTGGAGGTAGGAATGAAAGTGGGCGGGGAATTCGTAAAATCAGTTAGGTTTGCTGATGACCAAGCTTTAGTTTGTCAGTCATCCAAGGGGTTGCAACCATTGCTGAGTGAATTGGAAATTCAGTGCGACAGGTATGGGATGAAAATCAATACTAATAAAACAAAGGTCATGAGATTTTCCAGAGAAAGAAAGGCTAAGCTAAGCATTAAAATACGAGGGCAAAAACTGGAGCAGATAGAACAGTTTAAGTATCTCGGAAGTGTTTTGGACCAACGAGGTCAGAGTAGTAGAGACATAAGGAGAAGAATTGTGCTAGGCAAAGAGGCTTTCACAAGGAGAAGGGAGTTGATGACAGGGACGTTGAGTAAGGATGTTAAGAAAAGACTCGTAAAAAATTGGATACGGAGCGTAGCTATATACGTTGAGGAAACATGGTCACTGAAGCAGGAGGATAGACGTAGACTGGAGGCTTTTGGAATGTGGGTGTGGAGAAGGATAGAGAAAGTGAAATGCAAAAGAAAAGAAAACAAACGAGGAAGTGCTAGGTATGGTGGGCGAGGCGAGGGAATTCTTGGGAGACATTATAGGTCCTCTTATGATCAATCTATATTTTTTCAGTAGGCCAAGGGGGTGTAAGCATTGCTGGTCAAATTGGAAAATCAAGTTGATAGGTTCGTTATTTATATACAAGTCAACTAAACAAAGGTTATGAGAAACGCAAGTTTGCTCTGTTTTAAACCTTTGAAAAAGTTCAAATTTGTTTTTCTCATGTTGGCAAACCTCCACTACATATCGCTGGAATCTGTTGAATGTACCGGGTACGGCAACATTACTTCCTTTTTTCAAACGCAAAACACTTTCAAGAAAGGAAGTTATGATCCCCCACCGTGTATTAAAAACAAAGGTTTTCAGATGTTCGAGAAGAAGGAAGACTCATTTAAACGTTTAAGCACGATGGGAAAAATTGAACAGGTAGATCGGTTTTCCCATCTTGGCAGTGTTTCAACTTAAGATGGTCACATACTTAACATCTACGTCAGCATAACACTTCACTAAGCTGTCAGAAGGGCGTGTGGCAAGGGGTGGTAGGTCACCATCCATTCTACACACAGGGTTCAACATAAAAGTAATGCGTATTCTCGGGGAAAAATAGATTTTATGATTTAAGAACTTGTACGAATGCTTTAAATTCGTCAAATTACTCTCCCCCTGCATCAATACACTTGTGGAGGCGCTTTTGTGCCACGCCTGGAAGGTACCCTGAAACTCCTCGACGGGAAAGCCTCCTTCAGTAACGATGTAACATGCTTTTGGATGTTTTCCACGATCTACGAATACTTTGCTTTCAGCTCTCTCTCAAGTCGAGGTAACTAAAAAAGTCATTCGGAGCCAAGTCGGGACTGTAAGGGTGCTGGAGGACCACCAGGGGTGGTGTTCCGGGCCAGGAAGTTGGTGACGGTGAATAACGTGTGGCTGGGGGCATTGTAATGGTGAAACTTGACCGTGTCTGCCTTGTTACGAAGTCGAAAAACACACTTCACGCGGATGCACTTCTTTCTACCTAGACTGCTCGGAGCAAATTAGGGAGGGGCTGCGTTGGAAGGGCGGAACCCCCAAAAACAGCTCTCGACTGCTTTTACAGCGCTCCCATTGATATTCGCGTCACAATAAAATTATGCGCATTACTTTCATAATGATTAATGCATGACTTTCCATTAACTGACTCAATTCACGCAACCCAAGCAATGAGTTAAGACTTCTAAATTGATTGGATATTCGTATCATATAATGCTTATAAATGACAAATGAAGACAGAGTTGTTTTAAATTTCGCTGTTCCTTTAAAGGGACATTTTTCCAGAAACGAAGGAGGCTATCACAAAGGTAATTGACGTTGCCAGTTCGGGAACACCAGCGCGGGCTATCTTACCATATACCGAGGGAAGACTTATTTACAAAAATGCCACTTTTTCCGGGATAAAAAAAAGTTAATCGGCTGCATACATGGAAATGCACTCAGTGCTAATGAGACTACCGCCGTTTTAACGTGAGATAACACAGTAGGGAGCAAGGTCAATGGCCGTGGCCTTAGTAGGTACGAAGTGACAAAACCTTTGGGTGGCATTCTTTTCCTTCCATACTTTTCAACTCTTGGGGCGTAGGAGAAAAAATAAAAACTCTATTATGAAAAATGAAAGAATCGTCAATTGTTTTAGGAAACATTTATATATCAACAAAGGCTTTAAGTGGTCATAAAAAATCGCATTTGCCTCACGCCCTAATTACATTGGAGAGATTTGTAATTTTCCAAAACTTGATCTAAAAAAGTCCTAAAAAAGAGTGAATTGGAGACTTTACATCTCTAGCTGCACAATATTTCGCAAGCCGCCGCAAGGGCGTATGGCGGGGGGTGTTAGGACACCACCCGTAAAGCACAATAAAACCGTGGACAAAACCCACAAATTTATACCAGTATACCCGTACAAATTCGTATATATTCATGCAAAAACCTTTACGACTCACATACATGCAGATAAATATACTATTAACTAACACACACATGCACCTACGAATATAACTAATGTCTGCGCAACGTTTTATCTGTTACTGACTCGTAACTCGAATGCCTTTAATATTTCTATCGTGACTTTGGTTTCCTAATATTATAATTCCTGATTGTTCGGGGAATAAATGAGGATTTGTATATCTTTACTGGAATCTATCTCCCTTATCTTATCTTTGTGGCCTGATCTACCCAAGTAGTGTGGGGCAACAATGATGTCCTTGGTGCCATCGTTAAACTTCTGAGCCTTTCTAGAAGTCTAAGCCTCGCTTGTTCTCTTCGTATCTCAATTTATGGATATTGATGCATAAAGAATCAGATGTGCTGATCAACAACCCTTTTTATTTCATGATGCGACTGCAGGACGACAGTATGTGCTCTTAAACCTATTACATGCCATTAATTGTGAGAGAGGTTATTTCTTAGACTGCCAGATGTACTGGGAGTTAAAATCTGGAGAGGAGTATTAATTCTACCTGATATTTATATCCAGGTAGGATTACGGTAGCCATAGTTTCACTCCTCAAATTACGATATCTTCTTCAGGTTCTCTCTTCCGCACACATTTCTGGTTTTCTTCTGTTTGATGCTAATATTATTCTATTTATCATTTAGCACATAGTATGTTCCCTGTAAGCCACCAGCTGCAACCCGCCAGGGTGTTTGGCAGAGGGTGAATGCACACCAGACTAATTTTGACCCGAATCTGCCCTACCGCGGTGGGCCAATTTTATTCTGATCCCTTATCCTTCGTGGAAGAAATGAAATCTTAAGTTTATCTGTTCTACACTTTATTTCTCTAATTTTATCGACATTATCTCACCTACCGCAGCAAGATGGGGGTAATAATACATTTTCGACCTCACTGCTGAAGAGATGATAAGCCACTCAGTTTTAACATAACGATCCTTTTGTGTGTGGTGATTAAAACAACACAATCGGGGGATCACTGAGGATGTAGGTTAGGGAATGAAATCAGTGTTCCTAGGGCCTAGGGCTTTGAAGGAATGAGGTGGTCATGTGTGAAGGGGTATTCGTCCGGGTCAAATTCGGGAAATGAAATTTCTTTACATCCACAATTGTTAATTTGGATAGAGAGTGAAAGTTGTTGAAGGCAGATATGTGCTTAGGTTGAGAAAGTTTTTGCGAAGCCTTCCCTTTCATAGCATTCAAATGGTGATAACCCCTCGTTTGCCGTGGAGACAGTGAAGCCCCTATTTAGAGCGTCGAGGGTTCGCCTTGGAATTGATTCCTTCAAAATGAGAAGCTCAGCGGAGGATTTGTTCCAAGTCTTCAAAATAGTAGACTATGAAATAAATATTTCCTCTGGGTGTTTTTCGACTCCGTGCCTCGAAAGATAACGGAATTTGGGAAGGCGGCATCGGAATTGGTTGTGGAGTGAAGAAACGAGAATGGCTCCATGAGAATGACCCACTGCACAAAATCCAAATATCGGTTGAGACGTTTTTTAACCCTAAAATAGGCGGAAAAAGAGATATTATACTTTCAAAATAATTGGTCCAAAATATTCAGAGTTGTTTGAAGATCCTCTCGCGTTTTCTGCTTCCGACGGCGATGTCAACTCAGTAATGGAGCATGATAAGTTTTTCGCCATTCATCTATGCTTTCCAATGATTTCCAATTCTGGGGCTTGTTTCTTTGCCTCCTCTAGATAGATGTTGAGCAGTGTTTGCATCATTTTGTGACTCGTTTTTACATTTCGACTTCTATTTGCCTTCCATTTTGCATTTGGTTGGTTGTCTCCTGACTCTTTTAGTGTTGATGGATTATTCTTCTGTCTTTGCAGTTCATTACAAGCGTATTCCGATCAAGTGCTGCCCTTCTCCAGATTCACCATTGCCATAAATGAATGCTTGCAACTTATTACTGAGGCGTCAGCAGAAAAGATTTCGCCTCATTTACTGCTGCCATCAGCGGTGGACCACTTTCGCTAACTGCGGCGTCGGGTGTATTGGACCTTAGCTTAATTAACACTTTTCCGTCCTTACTTTGCAGTTTCCAGGCATAATAAAAAGGAGAGGATGATGAAAATGATCTCGAACCACTTACGAGATGATAGATCACCACCGTTCTTGGAGGGATCATGCGGGACTGTAAAGCGAAAACACATTAATTAAGCTAGGGTCCCCACAGCTGACGCTGAAGGTAGAAATAGTGGCTCCCTGTTGAGGGTAGCTGAGCGGGTACTTTCCTTGTGGACCACCAGAGGTTACAAGGAAAGTACCCGCAAGAAAAGGGTCACTCATGCGCTATCAGAACTAGCGTCGTCAAGGGTACATCTAAATCCACATGATTACTCCGCGATCCACCAAAAAGATGTTTGGCAGGGATTGCAAGCACCAGGTGGGGTAGGTAAGGAATGAGGGCGGTTAAGGGAGACGAAGAGAAAAGGAGGGAAAATTATTCACTAAAAAAATCGTAAAAACATGCAAGTTTATGCACACGCTAGCTGGCGGAAAATTTAGTCTGAACCAAGTGGCAATTTCATCCGATAAAATAGTTGATAGACCGCCTCAAACTGCTGTTCATCTCGATGAATGATTCCCCAGGCTCCACTTTAACGCCTGAGGTTTTTTATATCACCTGAAATTTTCTGCAGTATAAGGATTTTAAAGGAATTAATTTTCTTCAGTACCCAATATTTATCAAATTTTGATTTCATCCATTATTATTTAGGTTGTAAATAATTGAAAAAAAGAAATACATAAAGAGTCGTGCATGATAATAATATACTAATCAAAACATTAAGACTTATTGTCCTAACATTTAATATTCCCATTACGGTTATTGTCTATGCACATGTTTGTGCCATTGCTTAAATTTATCTTATTGCGGATAATTGTAATTAAACCACTAAAAGTTTTCCGGAAACCACCCCCTTTTAATATTTCAATGCAATGTTTTTTCCATGTTCGATGTCGTTAAAATTCTTGGGCTCAACTTAATGTATTCAACCGGTTTTAGCACCATTTGCTTTCGTCCTGGAATACAATGAGCGAAACCGATGGACTTGGAGCTGTTTGAAAATTCCTTGCTTGGTGACGGAGCGCGGTGAACCCGAGTTCCGGCATTGCCGGAGATAAAAATATAACATAAGGAGAATGTGAGAAAATGAATGGCGATTCTTTTATTCAAAATATATTTTCTGTTTACGTTGTTGAAAAAAATCCCAAATGTCAATGAAATTTCTCGCATTAATAGGTCGCTGACTTATTTGCGAAACCTCTAATCTTGTTTGATAAATGAATCTATTCCAGGATGAAAATATCACATGGTACACCGCACTTGACCTCCAGGTATGTCATCATCCAGATATCTCCAGCCGTAGTGAATCTCAGGGCCACGGTTATTGACTGGTCAGTTGAAGGTTATATTGTTGGCAGAAGTGGTACTGATTATAACTCGCAGAATCAACCCTAACCTTTACGAAGGATGCAGCCAGACAATATGTGACAACCGAAGCTTCGTCCAGACTCGTAAGGCATTGGGGAGCATGCCTTTAGGTTCGTTCCTAAATGTGAGGCGCATAATGAAAATACGCCTTGAGGTTGGACGCCTAACGCAGTAGCACTGCCATTGGCGTGGCTAAGAATAAGCAATGAACAGATAATGTCCTAATGTAAACATTTTGATGCTTGAGATTTGCTTCTGCAAAAATTTGTGTGTAGTTGCAAAAACATTGTGGTTTTTGCGCTCACTTTACAGTTACTGCGGCAATCATCTATTAAAGTTTCTTATATCTTTCTTTTGAGTTAGCAATTTGGGCAATTTTCGGAACCAGTTTCGTATTAATTTTCTCTTTCATGACTGTATTTAACTTAATAAATTATCCATTTCTTTATAATTTGCTTTGAGTTATCAGATCAGAAAGTATTACATCTCAATGATTGAAAACTTTTAATCTTATTATATGGTATTTGGTACTCCAGGGTAATTTTTAGGTCATTAATCCTTGCCAGTAATTGTTTTAAGATATGCATTGTGTCGTGTTCATTTTATTTATATTTACGCCTATTCTCCTTGCCTCGTGTTCAATATTTTTTAGTTAAGCTTTGTAACAATTCAATATTTATTCTAAAATTAGTCTTTGTCGGCATTTTTTCATGTTTGTTGGTTTCATTACTTTGTGGTCGCACCTGGTGACTCCTTTGCAAAGTTTTGGCGAACGACCTGTGACACATTTTCCAGTTGAATTCATGCAGACAGCATGAATCCAACTGGAAATTTTATTTTTATAAGGGCATTTCTAAATACCTACCCTCTCCAAACACCACATTACCTTTGAAGATCATTTTCCGTAATGTATACACGCATACTAAAATAAGATTTAACTAGTTCACAAACGATATATTGATACAACCTGGATGATAAAGACGATGTCCTAAGTGTTGAAATGAAACACCAAACAAAGAAATATATTCTAACCTCTATAATTCAAATGCATGCGTAAAAAAACTGGGTAAAATAAAGTTATTACAAGAATTACACCACATTGACGCGAAAGACGCCAAATTCCTCTGGCCTATGGAAAGCTCCACTCCACCTCATTGTGTTAATAAATCCTTCATGTTTTCAAAGAATAAATTGCACTCTCGAAGAAGAAGACACCAATATTATTGCGACCAACATAAGTAATACACACTCGCCATGGCGATTATTGTTCTGCTAATTGTCACGCTTCTATCACTTGGAATTGTGGGGTTGCAATATGGCGAACGTATTTGGGATACACTTCATATATTCTAAATCCGGGGCCCATATGATATGTTTGCACCCTCTCACTGCCTGAAGAGTTTGCGACACCCACAAGATGGCGTCCACCTTAAATCGAGCGATTCAGGCGCCTAAATAACGAGTGTGGACGCAGCTTTGAATGCTATGAAATTTACGAGTGAATAAGAAAGAGCCAGCCACCCTCGGTTGAAAACGTGGGTGGCTCAAGGAATAGGGTATCGGGGGTAGACGACCGGTTTAAGATAGCGACACTCAACTTGGAATATCGCCAAGGCAGAGAGAATTCGTGCGCACCTCCGAGGAACCATGGGCCCTGGGTGGTCACTCGAGTCGCCCTCGAAACGTCGTGCGGAAAATGCCTTTGCTGCCATAAAATCTACATCCACCCAATACCCAGGAACCACCAAAAAGGAGTGGGGTGAGAGGTGTTAGATCACCACCCGCAAGCTAGAGAAAAACCACATGCAAAACCAAATCATGTTAACTTTACTCAAATGTTAGTCTTTTCATGTACACGACAAACCTTAATCAGGTACGAAAGAAAGTGCTTGTATGCAAAAATACTCAATTACAGGATATGCATGTACATTCAAATCATGCTGTAGAACTATTAAAAAGATGGGTCTATTAAATGGAAATAATACCATGCCCGAAGAAACAAGCAAGATATTGACCAATATATGCTATACCGGTTCTAATTATCTCACACGCGATTGCTGCCATGTCTGTTATGATCTCTAATGCTAAGAGGAAAAAACGACATTTTAAATATATCCGTTCTACAATAGATATCCCTCAATTTACGTTGGTGATATTATCTTCCATATTATGTGGGTGCCTGAAATATGTCCATCAGAATTTTTAACATTAATTGGATGGTGTCAATAGTTTACAGAATTTGTCAGCTGTATCGAATCTTAGCCTTCGGGATCGGAAGCCAGAGGCCTTGCCATCATACCAACGTGACACTCGTCCTATTTATCCTTTCGCACTTTGATGAAACTGAATTGGAATTGAACTCGGCGGCACAAGCGGGAGTTATCACAGAGAAACGTTTAGTTCTCGGATTCTTGAACAGGTGACGCCACCGACCTCGCAGTGACCTTCGAGAGTCGCTGGAGTTATGACCGATTAATATTAGTGCAATTGGGCCGCGGAAGTTTGAAAGTGTCGCAAATGAGGTAAATTAAAAAAAAACAGCTCTGCTTTTATTGACCGAAGTTAAAGAAAATTCAATTTCATTTTTTTAATCGCTCGTTGTGCTAACTCAAGAAGGTTTATGTTGTGCCAAGTTCTCAAATTTGGAAGAGTAGTTCGGTTGATACAAGCTTCTTTCACTTTCTCATTTTAATTTCTTTAAATTCCTTATTGAAGAAGTTTAGGTCAGTAATCAATGGTTTTATTTAAGCGTTCGCAGTTAGATATGAAGATGATGTGAATGGTGTAATGGTTAAGAACCAAGGCATGGGGTACTTTTTCCCTCGAACCAAAGTCGTAATGAATTACTACGTATGGTTTCATTGAATGACTGTGCAAGAGAGAATTTTTATGCTACCATCTTTTAAAATCCTTAAATAAAATAAATGAGTTTTTTAATTGAATCTCACATTTGCATCCAATTCTAAATTTTATTGAAAGGGTGGCGAATGTGAAATTAGAGAAGTCGAGCGAATGAACTACAAATCGGAGGGCATGGCACGACTACTGGCCTTCACTCTTCCTCTGACCCCTAAAAACCCTGTCCCATACACAGCCTCCAGTCAATGTCCTCGACACATACTGCCATACTCCAATCGCTGGGTAGCAAGCAGTTAATTGATATAAAACATGATGGGATGATGTCCACTTGTTTTCTTAGATTATGCCGCGATACGGAACCAACCCGAAAAATGAATCTTCAATGATTTGCAAGTGTTTCAACTAATTTCATTTAAAAACTTTGGATGTGACATATGAATGTGAGGTGACAGCAGTTTAAAATTATTCGCATTGAAGAGTGAGATTTCCAGCGAGTTTTCTTTTTATCGAATAGAGATTTTTCGATTGGGTTAATGATAAAACATCAAATCAACCACACGTTCCATTCGCGGCGATTTTTTCATTTCGTTCGCATTTGGTGCCCATAGTACCAGATAAAAAACCAATTCTGATGCCACGGAGTTTTCAGCTTTTTTATTTATTGAGGAGCAGTGATGGAAACAGCAGCTTTATCAGATGACCTAAATGCCATGCCACGCTGGTGCGACACCTGGAATAAACAATAAAACTTAAAAAAGAGAGTAGTGATGAATATTTCAAAAGAGAGCAATTCCTTCCCGAACGCCTACTGCATCTGGAACACAGAAATGGAATGTGTGGACTCGATTAAATGCCTAGGCGTAACCCTCACTCACGATCTATCTCTCCTGGGCGAAACACATACGGGGAAAATGTGGAAAAGCTAACAAAAATTAGAATTCAATGGAAAAGTAAAATATTATAAAACGGTGAAAGAGAAATGTTATCTGTCGCTGGTCAAGTCTTAATTTAGAATATGCTGCAAGTATATGGGATCCTGACGAAGTTGGATTTTTTCCCGAATTGAATCGTGTGCAGCGTAGAGGAGCACTATATTTGTAAAACGTTGCTATGATAAACTTAGTAGCGAGCCCAAAATATTAGAGTAGCTGGGCTGAGAATCACTCGATGGAGGGAAGGTTAAATTGCATATTGAATCTCTTGCATACATTGGAAGGACGTCTCTGTAGCAGAGATGTTGAAAATGTATTCTTACTCCCATAGTTCTACGCTAGGATGGATCATGCCAATAAAATTGGAGAGAGCAAGTGTAGAACAAATAGATTTAAGAAGTCACTAATTCCACCGACGATAATAGTTCGGAATAAAACTGTCGGACCGCGGTAGGGGTAAAAATATTGGGGTCAAAAATAGTCTGGCGTAAAGTCACCCCCTGCCACACACCCTTGGTGGGTCGAAGCGTGTGAATTGCAGGATACTAAAATATACAAATAAAAATAAATGAAAAAAGAGAACAAGAAGAAAAGGAGACGGGCATGTGGCGTAACGTTTCAGTCAATCACGTACGGGGCAATACCCTGACACGGTGCTGGTTATGTTCGACGTGAGTCTGTCTCATTCATTCCGCTTGCATTCTCGCGTTGGATGATATTGTATCCCCGGGAGATACGGCGCGGCCACACTCCGTGGCCAAATATCATTTTCTGTACAGAAAGAAGATAGCCACGAAAAAATATTTCGTAGATATATATCATAGAGTGAATTCATCAAACTCCGATTTCCAACTGGGAATTTGGCAGATGGTTGGTATAATCCGGTCGGTATCCTGTTTTTTGGTATGCGGGTTTTTCTCTCTCTGAACGAACGAGAAGGTTTGCCACTGGACTGATTGCCCAGCTCAGTCCAGTTTTTGCTCCCTCTCAGGGGATTCTGAGCATGTCACTCAATTCCAAATGAACTCAGATTGAGGGAAAATTGAAGACGTAATTTGTCAAAAATGAGATAAGATAATTAAAAAAAAAATTAGTTCTGAAATTTAGCATTCAATGTGATTTTATTTTCATCAGCTTTGGAAAATTATTTCATCCAGGTGACGACCTTGGTGAGCAATACCCAGGTTAGTCGTTCACAAAAATTTTGGAAACTATTCTCAGCATATTTCGCGTTATACCAGCGATGACATATGTAATTGCTTTCTTATGAGATTTCATGGTTCTTTGTCGGACTTTGTATACATCAGCTTGAGATGCATCCAAGGAAAAAAATGACATGGGCTCGAATCCGGGGAGCGAGCGAGGAGGTCATGGGAACATCCCCTCCTCGTAAAGAGATCAGGCGGCCGGGAAATTGTTCTTGCGGGATTTTGCGTGAATGGCGGGCGGTTTGAGCCGTGGCGTCATCCTGTTGAAACCAAAAGGCTTCTGTGTCATATTCCTCACCATACTCTTCCATTTTGGGGGGTTAAAAGTTCATCAGCATCTCACAACAGCGCACAGATTTTACACTAACAGTTAAACCTCGAGATTCAAAAAAGTAAGGTCCACAAATTCCGATGGAGGACACAGCGCACCAAACTGTCTTCTTGGGGCTATGAAGCGGTCTTGGGTGAAGACCGTTGTCAGTCGCCCAGTAACGAAAATGTTGCTTATTTAGTGAGCCGGAGAGATGAAAATGCGCTCGATCGATAGACCACAGCGCCCTCTGTGTCTCCAACTCCCACACTGTTATTGTTTTTAAAGAATGTTTATACGACAAAGCCGGGATTCTCACCAGCCCACTACATGGTAACTGGTAAAAAGGGCGTCATTTTCCCCAACTGACGTCACTACTTATATTCCGCTAATTTACTTGCGCGCTCTGCAGTGATTTTTAAGAACTAGGGAGTCTCTCCTGCTTAACACTGTATGAGTGCGATATTAATTTCACTTGACACGAAAATTAGAATTTCATCATGATCAAAGAGATTTCTAATGTTGATATAAGTACTTAACTGTACCTGTAAGTTATTTGTTCAATTCAGTTATCGAAACTAGATGTCACTGGCATACAATACTCTCGACTATCGTATCCTTGTATGTGGGATTCAATTGGGGGTCTTACTCAACTTACCTTAGCATCTCAGGCGTTGAGGAGGAGGGCGATCGATTGAAAACTAATGATTTGGGAATTACAAAATAAAAGACTGATTAATGGAATCTATTTTATTCAATATATTACAAGGTAAATGATTTACAGAAATTATATATAGAAGGCTCTTTGTACTCGATTTCATTGAGTGGAAAGATTTGCAAATTCACATGTACAATTTTCTTTGAAAGTATTTACAAGCTTGGGACATATGTCGAACTTTGACCTGCTGCGCCCGCGCAGAATGATTTGATTGTGCGTCACATGGCAATTGGAAGCGGTAGAAAGCGCTATCGTGATATCTAATCAAAATTAAGATGAGACCTGTGGGTGCGTTATGGAATTCATTAACAATTTCTGCGATTACATTTTATTCCCGCTTGCAACGGGAGGCTTTATTGTTTAACCAGGTAAATTGAAAAAATGATTTGCTCAATGAAATAATTAACGTTAAAGTTTGAATTGAGGCCCAATCTTATTGATAAGTTATCAACTAATATATCCAATTAGGACGGAGTAAATGTGACGTGCCAATCAAAATACGGTTACTTAAAAAATAAAAAAAAACTAAAATAAATAACATTAAAAACTAGAAGGGAAGTTTAAAAGCTCAGCAATTCACTGATCACTATCTACACGGTCCATAATGAAAGTAATGCGCATGATTTCATTCCTTTGCGACTGTCCATAGCAGCGCGGTAAAACCGGTCGGGATATGTGGTGGGGGTCCCTGCCCTTCCAACGCAGCCGGCCGCCAGTTTGCTCCGAGCAGTCTGAGAGGAAAGTCTTACCTCGGCGTGAAGTGTGTTTTTCGACTTTGTAACACGGTAAAGACACGGTCAAGCTCCACCATGACAATGCCCCCAGGAACACGTCCTCCGTCGTTACCAACTTCCTGGCCCCAAACACTATCCCGGTGGTCCCCCAGCCCCCTTACAGTCCCGACTTGGCTCTGGGTACCTTTTTTCGTTTTCCCGTTTACCGAAAAGAGAGAGCTGAAAGGAAAGCATTGGGAGACCGTGGAAAACATTCAAAATCCAGTTACTCAACGTTCCCGAGAGAGACATTCCTGCTGAGAGGAGTTTCACGGTACTTTTTAGGCGTGAAAAACGTCTCCCGCAAGTGTATTATTGATTAAGGGTATGAGATCATTTTTGAAGAATTTTATGCATTTCAATAAGTAAGTAAATCTATCAGTCTACTTTACCCAGAGAAAGCGCATTACTTTTATAGGGGACCCCGTACTCTTATGAAAGTAGGGCCAATAATAGATTCGTGACATAAGTAGCAGTAGCTCTTTTTTATCCCGTGGTCCATTCCTATTCAATATAAATTGGCATTCTCGTCCAAAATTTTCTTGAGACAGTTAGTTCATGGGTTTAGGCTTACAAATTGAGTGATTTGCTGAATTTCTAAATTGTACAGGTAGAGTTTCTGGGTTCGATTCCAGGCGGGTGTGGTTCTTGCAATTGCAATGTTCTGGCCAATTTGGCTTTGCTGTGAGAGCCCTGCTGATTGCCAGCACTCTACATAAATGCCGTAAGGCCCATCACCTTGGAGATGCTCCCTACCGCCGACGTCCCTGTCATCAGGGAGTCGTCACTTCTCTCCCTGATCATAGCGACCGCTACCAAGACGACGGCCCTCCCAGTTGACGAGCGATTTGATGAAATCCTTTACCCCGACGATGGGTCCTAAACGACACGGTCCAGTGAAAAGTGGATAGACGAATGATAGGTTTTGAAAGGATGTAACATTGCGATTGAAGACCTCTGAATTATTCGAATTGCATCCGAATCACTTGGAAAACCGTTCCGGGATGCATATTTTTTTTATTGCGTGGTCACACACACACAGACACTGTATGTTAGAAATTATGACTCTTTGGACGTCGAGAAAATGTTGATAATGAAACTTCATATTAAGACATTACAGTAATATCCAACGCTTTGTGTTGCTGAATATGATTAAGGCAATCCCTGGATAAGTCATATGGTCATTATTTTAAGTCGTATCAAACGTTCTGGTCGGCATCAATTGAGAATTTTATTTACACTCACACAAATGATATTTACCTTCGTTTTTATGGACTGCGAGGCATATAAATGAGAAATGAATTAATGAATGCTTCTGGATCGTTGTGTTCCAGGAGGTACAAGGTATGTTCTAAAAGTAGTTTCAGCGATTTTATGGTGACGCCGCGATTGTACGTCTGACCGCGATCAGACCGGATGAAACTGATAATGGGGGACCTTAGCTAATCAGTCGTTCAATGTGCTCCGAGCATCCAGAGAGAGGGGGGACGGGAACAAGGTCTGTGAGAGTTGTTCTTGTGCAAGTGAAAATGCAGCGCTCGTCAGAATAAAGATTTGCGATCAAGTTTAGGTGCGTGAAACTTGAAAAGACCGCTACGGATATTGTATCTATCATCAAGATTGCTTACGAAGAAGATGATGCCCTGTCAGATGGGCTGCCAGTGTTTCGCTGGCGCGAGGCCATTTTGGAAGGCCGGGAAGAGGTCGACGACCGATGGCCATCCACGACCACCACGGGCGACGATGTGACGCGATTGATGGAACTGTTGAACTCAGACCGACGATCCCCTAGCCCCCGTACAACTCGGACGTGCCTACCTCTGACCTTTTTCTTGATTCCAAAGCATCACTAAAAGGCAATCCCTTCGGGACAAAGGACGGGGCGAAGGCAGCTTCCACTGGGGCATTAGAGGACATTCCGAACGTGGCATACCGCAACGCATTCGAGAGCAGGAAGTCCTGCTGGAGCCGATGTATCGATGCAGAAGGAGACTGTTTTAAAGGTTTTTAAACCATTTTAACGAAAAATCCAATAAATGATTTTTAATTGACTTACTGACATTACTTTCAGCACAAACCTTGTATGCAATCAATGCCCATCTATAAGTATTCGTTCAATATTACTTTTTGTAATTGAACAGTTACGGTGTTTAACTTGAAACTGTTAAAAGAAGGTCAATAATGGTTCCAACAGGGCTCAGTGACGAACAAAAGTAGTGTTCCGGTCTGTTCCGGTGTTCGCATGCCTTGTTGCCACGGAGCAGTCCACTCGGTCAGCGGCAGGCATAGTCTCCGTCTTGAGAGAGAGCCCGTGACCTTCTCGTAACTGCGATTGTCTTAGGATGTGATGGAAGGGTGGGGGAGAAGGGGGAAGGCAGTCCATTGACTAAAGAACGTGGTGGTACTGGTGGGCGTAGATGGGGACTTCCTTGGAATCCACGAAGTATCTGACGCTCTGGATGTGGGTCTTGTGGAGATTGACGTCATATCCGCCGGTGGTCAGCGGGCCGTCCTTTGCCTCAGCGTGTCCGAATTCCCCCACGTGATCTCGAACTCGGTACTCAAAGTGATATTTCTCATGAGCCGGATTCTGCCTCTGGACAACGGAAGACGTCCCGACGCCCGCGACGCTCACCGCTTCACCAAGCCGGATCGCCTGCAAGGAGCAAAGAAGAATTATCAGAGCGAAGTGATTCAATGTAAAAAGGGATTGACTGTGACGTCAGTCGATATGTTACATCACTAACATAAGAAAATGTGCGTTTAATAAAGGGAATTGAGAAAACCAATGAGTACGTGTAGTATGAGTAGTAGTATATGCATTGCCCAAAATAGGAATAGATTGGAGGGAAAAGAGGCTAATCCGCAACCTGTACGTCTCAGACTGCTCAGGTGCGAGTGGGGAACGGGGAGTCCAGTTGGGCAGTGTTAGGAAGAGATGTAAGGCAGGGTTGCCAATTATCACCGTTGCTGTTCAACCCGTAGGTAGAGGAAATGATTAAAGAGGCATGGGAAGAATTGGTGGTAGCAATGAAAGTGGGCGGGGAATTCGTATATAAAATATATAAAATATTTTATGAATGCTTTCATAATGTGCATTGGAATCACTAATGCTAAAATCTGGTAGCCTTCATACCCAGTACTAAGCCCGACGGCATGGGAAATTCGCACACCAGGGTAGGGGTTCCTGTGCCGGTTATGGTTTCCCAGATAGACCTGGTACCCGACAAATTACATAACTTGGGTGGAACTGCAGGTGCCCTGCCCGGGAATCGAACCCAGGACCCTCCGGTCAGCAGTCCAACGCTCTACCCACTGGACTACCGCGACCCACACACACACATATTCTCTCACAGACTCTCTCTTGAAAAAGGCCTCTGAGAGGGCTGAAAGCTCGAACAATTTACCGTGTGAGTGTCCTTTTAAATGTTGCTATTCTTTTCTATTTGTGTTATATTGTGTCAGTCCATTATTGTGCCGCTCGTGTGAGTTTTTCCTTACAATCGTGGTGTGCATATATATATATATATATATATATATATATATATATATATATATATATATATATATATATATATATATATGAAATGTCCTTGTCCTCGTGACGTAACTCGAAACAAGAGAGCGACACGCATGATTATGTTCTCCGTGAACTGTGATGCATGCGGTTGACTGGGTGGTTGTCCATGTGGGATTTTGCAAGGGGATCAGAAGAGACGAAGCAGAAAAATTCTGCCATTAGATGCAGGATTGTAATGACCAATACTTTGGTCGGGGCGTATCCGTTCCTAAAACCGCTCTTTAACATTATATCGCACTAGTATGGATCGCTATTCGTGTATTGGACCATTCCTATTTTAATTATCAAATGTGTTGATTTGCACACACATAGGCTTATTAGGTATTCTTTCTGCGAATACGTCTTTCAGATGTGGTTCTATCTAAAAGCTGAAATATTTGAGTTATTTGCCCAGTTGGTGTTGGAGAAAAGAAATCGCGAAATACGTAAGTCTTTAAGAAAGTGTACTGAATTTGACTTCAGAGTGACGGATTTTTTCATGAGGAAGTATCGGGCAAGATTTCTCTGCATAATTCTTTAACCCTGGAGGTCCGAATTGTGAGATTCCTATGGCGGTTACTTCGGCTTGGTCGTGGGAGGAGAATATTTGTCCCCGATTAAATTCACCCGCAAGAGTGTACATTTGTAGATGCACGAGGGTGGGGTTAAATATTCCCGGCCTAATAACGAAGGACTACTTCTTTCGTTATTTCTTCGCTTCACTTCTCAACATAATCTCCATCAAGCTCGACGCCGTTTTAGTATCGGAGCTCTAATGCAGTGGTGATGCCGTTTTTATAATCCGATTCGTCAGGTCACTCAAAATACTCTTTTATGCTGTATCGATGACTCACCGTTGTTCTCCAATTCTTTTGACCTCGGAGCCAATTTTCAAGGTAAGAAACAAACGACAGTTGCTGTGGGCTAACTCTGGTGAATATGGTGAATGGGGCGAAATTTGGAACTACAATTCGAAGACGCTAGCAATCGCAACGACCGACCAATGGGCAAGTGCGTTGCCATTCATTCACTTCGTCCTTTTAACAATGCAATAACTCTGCGAGTAGTATTGACCTCCGATGGTCTAACCCTTTTCTAGGTGATCAGTGAAAATAATTCCCTTAAAATTTCAAAAAACAGTCGCCATAATCTTTTTCGCCGATATAATTGTGTCTGTGGGTTTGATTCACCTGGTGCAATTCATTGTTTCGACTGATGTTCACTTTCAGAAGTGTATTGGTGAATCCACGTCTCATTCGCAGTTATAAATCGACGTAAAATTTGCTGGGGTTTCGCTTGTGAAGCGCCAAATTTGAGATTGAAACATTTTTCCAGATCAAATTTCGATCGTGCGTTACGAAACGCGGCATCCACCTAGCACACAGAGATTCTCCATGCCAAAATGTTCATGTCAAATATTGCGTATTCGTTCATTTGCCTTCTTGGCAATCTCAGCTGTCTCTCACACTTTCAATCTTCGGTCCTCCGTCACAATTCTATGACTTTTTTCTATCGTTCCGGGAGTTGTGACCTCAACTGGACGTGGTTCTTTAAAAGTTCTCGAGCGATGTTACTTAAAATCAGAAACACACTGTTTTAGCGTTTAATATGACTGAGAAGAGTCCTCCAGCGCGGATAAAAGTTCGTCTTTAATTTGAAGTAGTATTAGGTATTTTTCGGCCTTACTTTTTAGAATCTCGAGGTTAAACTGTTACTGTGAACTCTGCGTCCTATTGTGAGATGCTGAAGGAATATTTACTCCACAAAATGAAATATTATGGTGAGGAATATGGCACTGAATCCTTTTGGTTTCAACAGGATGGTGCCACGGCTCATACCGCCCGTCGTTCATTCCAAGTCCTGCAAGAACAATTTCCCGGCCGCCTGGTCTCCTTACGAGGAGGGGATGTTCCCATGGCCCCCTCGCTCGTACCCCATATTCGAGCCCATGTGATTTTCTTCTTTGGGGATATCTCAAAGCTGAGGTTTATGAAGTTCGACCAAGGATCTTGGAAGCTCTTATGTAGGCAATTACAGATTTCATCGCTGGAATAACGCAAGGTATGCTGAGAAGAGTTTTCGAAAACTTCTTGCAATGACTCCAAATGTTCATTGCTCACGAAGGTGGTCATCTGCATGAAATAATTTTCAACACCCAGCGAACAAAAAATGATATTGATGTAGCTTTCAGCAATAAAAACTATTCGGGCAATTTAATCTTGGCTGTTTATTTTACAATTCACCCGTCAAATCAGGGAGTTCATTCTATCACACCCTATAGAATATGCATTCACATGTCTGTGGATAGTGATAACCTCCCAAATCTTTTATTTGCGAATGTCGGGGGATTTTGAAATTGGGATTCGCGCATCTATACGCGTAATTTCTTTTTTCGATTTCGGGCTATTTGTGAGAATATTTGTGAACATTTGAACCGTAGATGAGGGATGTAACGGTATTGAAAACGAAAATTTCATATTCAATGTTACAAATCTGATCAAAGATTAAAAATCTGAATTTATTTTAAATTTCACATGAATGGGAATAAAATTTATTTTAGAATCGGTTTTGGTATTGTAGTGAAATCAAAGAATGAGCATTGATTCTTTCATAAACTGTTTCATTCTTTTGCATTTGATGAAATACTGTAGAGGGAAAACGAATTTCCCATAAAGCGAACGACTTCCCGTTGCGATTCGCGACAGTTCGCAAAAAATAATTGAAAAAAATCACCCTTCAAATCATGGAGTACATTCTGACTCACCCCGTAGTTTGTAGGCGGACGAGCATAGCATAACGGGAGTAAGTTTGCGCGTTGACGTCCATCCGAGGGATGGGTTAATCGGGAGTCCTCCTTCTGGTCGGTTTGACCCCATTTGACGGGACGGGTCGAAATAAGAGAGAGAAAAAAGAGCCAGAGCAGATCTCGCCAGGTGAGAACGGAGTTGCGTGTGTTGGTGTGGTTTTTTCCGGCACGGATCAGATTTCCTCGTCGCTCGAGTTACCTTTCGCTTGGCACTCGTTATGCAACGGAATGAGAGCGAGGGATGGGGAGTGCCTCCTCCGCTACATCTCCTGCGGGTTGCTCCTCGTGGCACGGATTCCCCCTTCGGAATCCGGCGTTCCTTGACCGAAAAAAACACGGCGTTCCTCCTTTCCATTTCCTTTCCATGTCCACCAATGCGGCGACCATTGGACGTGAAAAATTGGCGCCAATATGCTCCCTTTCATTTCTTCGTCGAATTCGGTAGGTGCTCTTCCGTGATTTCTTCGCCGTTCTGATTATTTCCTCAAAATATTTTATTTTTTTTATCGAGTGTCGTTTTATATTCGCTCTCTTCAATTCAAGTCGGCAAGGTTTCAAATCATGCGAGCTGAACAAGTTTCACGACCCAAACGAAAGGACTTCTTCCGTAATCAACCTGATTTCTGTTTTTCCAATCGTCATTACGGGATAAAAAAGAAAATTACATACAGTGTCCACTATTTAAGTAATGCGCATTCTACGGGAAAATTAGATTAATTGTTTTACGTACTAGTACAAATGCTTACAAAACTTAATAGAATACTCTTCCCCTGCACTTGAATAACACACTTGCAGAGACGTGTCTGTCACGATTGGAAGACTTGCGGATATTTTCCATGGTGTCCCAATGCTTTCCTTTCAGCTCTCTCTCTCTTCAGTAAACGCGGTACCAAAAAAAGTCGCTCAGAGACAATTCTGGACAATAATGGGGCCGGGGGACCACCAGGGGGTGGTGCTCTGGGCCAGGAAGTTGCTAACGATGAAGGAAGTGTGGCAGGGGGCATTGTCATGGTGGAGCTTGACCGTCTCTTGGACGTGTTACAAAGTCGAAAAACACACTTCACGCGGAGGTACACCTTTCCGCTTACACTGCTCGGAGCAAACTGGCGACCGGCTGCGTTAGCGGGGCAAACTTCATTTCCCGACTGGTTTTACTGCGCTGCCTTTAATAGTAACGTCACAATGAAATCATGCGCGTTACTTTCATATAGTCGTCTCAGAATAAACCATGCGCATTACTTTCAAAATGAGCCTTGTAAGTAATTTTCGAGAATAATTCGATGGTGCATGTTGCGGGAAAAGTTTCCTTACGCCAAATTTGAGAATTTGGCGTTAGAAGAGATCTTGCTTCCCGATGTTTCGCAAACTTTCAAGTTTTGGCATTCTCTCTTTTTCAAATTTATTCTTGCAACCCGTATACCTGAATGGGATGCTCAATGGGTCCTCCTTTCGATTGCTAAGAAGTAGGGAGGGAATTTCGCAGTGGATTGGCGGAATCGTGTAGCAAGAGGGGGCCCGCTGTGTAATTCGTCGTGCGTCCTGTTCCAAGTCCAAACGTTTGGACGTGACTGAAATACGTCATCATCGGCCATTCAATATAATCGGAGGCAAGTTCTGAATCAACTCGTAATGCTACCAACTACTTACCAATATTATTATTCCCATGTTAACTTTATTTTTAAAAATTTTTCACACAAGTTAAAAGGTTCACTTGTGTTTCTCTGTCTAGAGTAAAATAATAATTTACCCCATGAGGCTAAGTTCGTAGTTCAAAGTATACAATTACTTTATTCAAATGTAAAACTTTCTGGCTCTTGAAATTGAAATCAATGCTGTTATAGATGACCATATATGCAGAAAATTCGTGGGTTGCGGTAGCCGAGGGGTGGAGCGTTGGACTACTGACCGGAGAGCCCGGGCTCGAGGTAGTTGTAGTTTAAAGGGGAGGCGACCGACAGCTGAAGTCATTTGCACCATAGGGGATGAACAGGATGAAAGAATGAAGGGTGGAGAGAAACCCGGCGTCGGCCAAGGGGTCGGCAGCTGAACGTCCCATTCGACGGACGGCGCACTCACTCAAAGTGATCTTCACAAAGCACCTCAAGTAGGGATCGTGATAACACTGAAAAATATCTGCCGCGTCAGGGATTCAAACCCGGGCCCTCTGGGTGGGCAGCCAGTAGGTTACAGCACCATCCCGATCCCAGGCTCGATTCCCGGGCAAGCACCTCCGCCCAAGCATGTTATGTTTCAAAATACCAGATCTTTCTGTGAAACCTTAAGCGTATACATATACAGAACACAGCCTGTGTACACACATACACTCCTGTTAAAACTGTTACGCCAACACTAAATATATCAAGAAATCTTGACAAAAAATAGTTCTTACCTTACCGAATGACACATTCATAGGGAAAAAAGGAACGAAATTGGAGAAAACTTCAGAATATAAACATTAAATTTTGTTTCAGGTTTGGGATGGTCCGCTCTGGCGGGGAAAATAGGCGACGGAACGTAAGGAAACAAAAACAAATATGGGAGAAGCACAGTGATTCCGTACCCTCCACGTGTGAAAATGCCATTCCTTCGTCGCATTAAAATGTTTATGAATAATGCCTTCATATTTAAGTATACCAAGACCCTAGGGCCAGAAGAGACACCGGGAAAACATTTAATCGACCGCCTTTTTTATGCCGCCGAAATTTAATAGCTTAATGAATGCAACTTTAAAAGCCCGATTTAATTAAACTCTGCCACAGTCCTGGGGCATAGTAAAAATTGTGGATGGGCACATAATATTACTAAACTGTATGTAACACGCGCAAAAAAATCTTACAATTCACTAATCATGTGTTTTTTTTCATTAATATCGTATTGAAACCGTTTGAATAGCAATATATGAATTGACTTTATGATATCGGGATGAATGTAAAGGCATTGCTCTGCTATGTCTTGCCGTAAATCTGTAAGTAGCCGTAAATCTCTTCATGTTCCTTGTGACTTTGACTTGACCTATGCATCAGCTGTTTACGTTGTGATGATTGCGGCTGTTAACGAAAAATAATTTTTCCTTTCCCCGCGAACAGCTGAGGATGGTTTTTGTTCGGGCCGTCCCCGGGCCCACATTATAGAAGGTTCATTATAAAAGTAATGCGCATAATTTTACTGTGGCTCGATTATCCATGACAGTGCGGTAAAAGCTATTGGAAAATAAGGTGGGGGGTCTACCCTTCCAACGCAGCCGGTCATCAGTTTGCTCCGAGCAGTCTGAGCAGAAAGACGCCTCCGCGTGAAGTGTGTTTTCGACTGTCACACGGCGCGATTGAGCGTTCGCTTGAACAGCGATACGCCTCAAGTTTTGCTTGCAGCTTGGAAAGAATGCATCAGACATATTCCAGAGGCATAAAAAGGCCTTCATGGACGACTGAATTTTAAGGTGATAAGGTCAGGGAGGTAGCAAAAGGCGTTCAAGAAGGGCCGAGGGAGGGCTCCAAAGAACCCAGTTCTGGGCGCCCAACAACGGCCAGAAGCAACGAAAACGTGAATCGTGTGCGCGAAGTTTTGCGTCGCGATCGTCGATTGTGCATCCAGCGAATCGCTGACCCTCTACACATGTCCACATACACGGTACATGGAATAGCGACTGAGGATCTGGAAATGCGCAAGGTCTGCGTATAGCTTGTGCAGTAAGTGGTGCCACACCTCCTTCATCGTGACCAACTTCCTAGCCCGGAGAACCACCTCGTTGGTCACCTAGTCCCCTTTAAGTCCCGACTTGGCTCCGCATGGCTTTAATATGTTTTCCCGACTGAAGAGAGAGAAATGAAAGGAAAGCATTGGTAGACCGTGGAAAACATCCAAAAGCATGTTACAACGACGTTCGTGGGAGAGACATTCCCGTAGAGAGGAGTTTCAGGGTGCCCTCTTAGGCGTGTCAGAGTTTTTTTGAAGAATTTTGAGCAATTGTGCAAGGACGTTAATCAATAAATTGACTTTTCCTAGAGAAAGAAATAATACCATGCGCATTACTTTCTTAATGGGCCTAGTACTCTACAAATCACCCCGGCGGAGATTCGAAGGAGGCAAGGGCGGAGTGTCTTCCCGCCTAAACGGCCTGCACTTCCCGACGCGAGGTCGCTTTTGATTTTGTGGTTTCCACGCTTCGCCTCCTCCTTTCGCCCCTGGGTGAACTCTCGCTCGAAATGGAATAAATGAAAGTTTAAGAATATTCTTTGGCGCTCCTAATGGGAAAGAGGGAAACTCCCTCCCTTCGCCGATATGTCCGCACATTCTGAACGCACACTTTAAGCCATTTTTTTGGGTTAACCCTCCTCCGTGCTGATTTCTGATTCGTTCTCCATGATTACTTTCTTGACGCCAGTCGCATTTTGTGGCAAATGGTTCTCGTAATTTAGAAATTTCCATTCCGAGATAGCGCGTACCTGTCGCGGACGTGAATCTCCGAATGTGAGCGGTTCCTTAATCAATGAGATTTGGAATCGAGTCCGCTGAGAAATCTCGAAATCACACTTCGTCTTAAGTCGACTTCCTCCGTGAATGCCACCGCTTAAGGGCTGTGGATTTCAGGGCGAGCGTTAATTATAAGAGAGCGTGAATTCTCGGTTAGTTTAATGAGTGCTTTACCATAAAAAGGAGAGGTTTCTTAAGGATTCCCTTGACATTGAATTCCAAAGTCATGATACATTTTAATCGCCTCGGATCCGTGGAAAAAAAGATCCGGTTGCAAGGAAATGTTTTACGATTTCGAGAGACTCCGTCAATATTTCGCAACGCCTCCACCTGTCTACTGTAGCTCTTGCTAAATTATGTCCTCTGAAAGACAGAGAAAATTTTCGCCAAAATGATCACCTCGTGTTCATTATGTGTAATACCGTCTCCTTTTTTCTCGTGCGGTAGATTTTCAAGTGGAACGGTTTCAAATAAATAACCTAGTGGGAAACATTTCGAGTTATTGGATTTACGATTACGGACCGTGGTACGATGTCATAATGAGTTTGATCGATGATATTTTTACTGTAAGATATTCCCCATTTATTAGCGGTAATTTATTTATAGATTGATATCTCTTAGGATACATCTTTCCCTATGAGTCTTCGCTCGCTCGTCCATATCGGGTAATTGTCTTCAGTTGTGAGGCATTTGATAGGAAACCGAAGAGAGAAGTGGAAAAAATGAATGGAACTGTTTATGGCTTTTTTTAGGTCAATGGGGAGAGTTAAATGGGATTAAAACTATTATCAAAAGGAGGAAATCAATACCGTTTATTGAACTTAGAGCTTAAAAAATCTCTTCAACTTCAATCAATATTGATAATTAAGACATTTCTCTTCTATTTCTTCTAGTTTTTGGCATTACGTGATACATTGTTTTTATTTTAGCCATAACAGCCAACTATTGCACGTAAAAATCACGCATGTTTTCCCAAATTAGTCGACGCCAGTACCGTCAGACAATCGTTTTCTCACACCTTATTTTTCTCCAATAAGAAATGTTTTTATAAATTCAAATCATACTACTAATATTTATTCACATGACGCAAATAAGAGATGTCGACTGTCGACAGTTTACTGTTATGTTTAGAATTCCGCTATTGGAATGCACGTCTAGTCATTTCTGTTCGTGACCTCGGTAAAATATTTCGCATTGCGTTTATTTCAATAGATTCCAATTGGGGAAGAAGTTCATTGAGTCTTTCATGAACATTCTGTCTCTCCGATCGTTTGAAATCGTTTTGGAGATAGTAAAATAATTTATTCGTACGGATTTGATACTTTTGGGGTTCATTCCTGGTCATTCGGCATATATATTATTATATGATAATCTACCGGTCAACGTAAGTTTTGGCTGGACACAACTACCAAATAAATATTTTATTTTGTTACTCCTCAGAAAATACAATCCTTGAAATTTAAAAATAACCAACTTTGCTTTTCCACATAGAAAATTTTAGTTACGAACTAGGTTTCCTTATGGTATAACATCTTCAGATTATGTTATACTATAACAAAACCTAGGTCTTTAAAAAAATATTATTAATATGTGTCATAATGTTCTATGTGGAAAAGCAAAGTTGGTTATTTTTAAATTTCAATATGAAGATTTTCAACCAAGTCACGCCAGAAACATTTTTATTTAAAACACAATCCAGCAACTTACTCTACATCAAGTCCATCTCCATCTCTGTGTACCTCATTCCTCCTTCCATCCCGTCCAACACCCCTATCCTGTTCCTTCTCTTTCCTCGTTTGCCTAACATTCTCCCCTCAATTACAGTCTTCAACATCCCGCTGCCAGTCAATACCCCCTTCATCCACTTTTCCTGCCTCCATAGGATTTCTCTCAACAAACCCCTGTCCTCGCCCACCATACCAAGTACTTCCTCGTTTGTTTTCTTCTCTGTCCATTTCACCTTCTCCATTCTTCTCCACACCCACATTTCAAAAGCCTCCAGTCTACGTCTATCCTCCTGCTTTAATGACCACGTTTCCGCGCCGTACATAGCTACGCTCCATATCAAAGTTTTTACGAGTCTTTTCTTAACATCCTTACTCAACGTCCCTGTCATTACTCCCTCCTCCTTGTGAAAGCCTCTTTGCCTAGCGCAATTCTTCTCCTTACGTCCCTACTACTTTGACCGCGTTGGTCCAAAACCCTACCGAGATACGTAAACTGTTCTACCTGCTCCAGTTTTTGCCCTCCTATTTTATTGTTTAGCTTAGCCTTTTTCTTTCTAGAATATCGCGTAACCTTTCTTTAGGTGTAAGTATATGAATGATATAAAACCCAGGAAGTATTGTGGTTCTTGGGGAACAAAATTGGAGATAGATAGTTGACCAAATTCCCGAGATAGTCTTCATTCTAGAGGTTAACGCGCGGGGCACTACAGTACGAGGCCTGGCGCAATTGCAAGGTTCGGTGGCGTGTGTGAACTCAGGAGACTGATGTCGCCGCGTGTGTGCTGTTGACATCTGGCGTTGATTACGTTAGTTGTCTGCTGGGGGAAAGTTGTCTCCAGGCCATAACAGGAAATACTCACCCTTTCAATACAATACCCGCGTTCGTCTGAGGGTCGAGCCTAAAGGTAACCTTTCTGTTCGCGAGAGTGGGTGAATCGGGGGTGCCTCACTCCGCCTTGTGTTTGGAAATACGCCCCGGGCGAAAGGGGCGATCAAGTGGGGCGTTTGCTCACCCACTCCCTGCAATGACCACGCTTGTCCGGACGGGACAACTACTCCAAGGCGTGACGAAAGCCTTCCTTTCCGCGACTTCCATTCCGGGCCGTCCAATCACACAGCGGGGCCTTCGAGCGGCAATGATGCTTGTGTCTTATAAAGAACTGAACCCATCAAGTGGCGCCCCAAGCGTAATGATATCGTACCATTACATACGAAAACAACCATCTTATTTGCTAATCACATGCAATCAGGAAATTTTGTGAGCTTAATTATGTCATTGAGGCAACTACGAAAATGATACCGATCGATCTTAAAAAATCGATCGATTGGAATCGATAATGAATTGATTTCATTCCGGTTAGATCGCCTAATGGGAAAAAATGTGCAACCGGTTTTCGATTTCGTAAATTATAAATATATATCGCAATCAATCAATTTGTGGAAAAATGTGTATTAAAACTATCCGAGCCTGATTTATTCCAAATAGTCTTCGATAAGGAAATGCGTAGTGATGAAATTTTGGAAAAAGAGCAATTCCCTCCCGAACGCCTACTGCATCGGGAACACCGACATGGAATGTGTGAACTCGATTAAATACTTGAGCGTTACCCTCACTCACTACTTCTCCTGAACGAAACAGAGACTAGGGGGAATATGGGGACATGTTAACAAAAGATTAGGATTTATTAGAAGAGTACAGGATAAATGTGTTGAAAAGGTCAAAGAGAAATATTACATTTCGCTGGTTAGACCTCATTTAGAATATGTTGCCATTATATTAAGGGATCCTTACGAAGTTGGATTAATTGTCAAATTTGATCGCGTGCAGCGTAGACGATATAGGTTTGTTAAATGTTTTTATGATAAACTTAGTAGCGTATCCAACAAATTAGAGCAGCTAGACTGGGAGTCACTCAATAGAGCGAAGGTTAACTTAAAGATTAAATCTCTTGCAGAAATTGAAAGGGCGTCTCTATAGCATTGTTGTTTAAAATATATTATTACTCCCATCGTAAAACGGTAGGAGAAATCATGTTATTAAAATTAGAGAGAATGAGTGTAGAAAGAAAGGGATCAGAATAACATTGTCGGACGGCGTTAGGAGAGAACATTATTTTGGATCAAAAGTAGTCCTGTGAGTATTCATCCCCTGTCACAATCCCCTTGAGGTGGCTTGCAGGGTATTAAAATAAATAAAAAAATATAATATAGAACGTTGCCCTTTTTATCACATTTACACTGTGCTATTCTAAGAAATCCTAATTTTTTGTTAGCTTGTCCACATATTCCTCGTATGTGTTTCACCCCGGAGAGGTCGTGAATGAGATTTACGCCTAGGTATTTAATTGAGTCTACACATCCTCATTTCTGTGTTCCCGATACAATAGGCGTTCGGGTGGGAATTCCTCTTTTCACAAAAATTCATCACTATAAACTTTTTAAAGTTTAATTCTAAGTGCCAAGTGTCACACCAGCGTTGTTTAGCATTGAGGTCATCTGCTTAATGGATGCGATGCTGGGATGTGAATGATCCACGAAGTTATATTCCGCTCTTGCGAAAAATGGTCGTGTGAAGCTGCCTGAATGGACTTACTCCCAAGGAGTCAAATATAGACAGATTTTCGGTCGTAATGTTTCGGGTGAAATGGAGTCTATTATTCTCGTATTTATTTTATCGTGAAAACCGAATCCACTCTCGACTCAAAGGATGGACGATTTGCGAAATTTGACTTCGAGGGACGCGTATTCATTGGAAACTTAATAGGTCGACGAGTTCAGTTATGGAAGTCCAAACGACCTTCCCTCGCCACCGCTGTCATCCCCGCAAACATTTCGAAGATGCACGCCTCATGCAACGAAAAAAATACCCTAGCATTTTTGGCTGCTCAAGATATAGTTTTTATTTCTTTACCTATCTATCGCGTGCAAATGCCCGTGAATGAGAAATGTCTTTAATTTTGTTGCAACCCAGATGATTAACGCCCTTGGGATGATGAAGAGCTAGGTGAACAGTAGCCTCAAAACTGATCAATTCAATCTGCACACGCGATATGAACTTCTCTCGTGCTCTTTAACTCCGCAATTGTCTCGTAACCAATGGTCAATGTCTCACTAGACGCGCAAAAAACATTAACGAGAAGAAAGCAAATAATATAGAGTAACAAAAATAAATTAATCAAGATGCAATTGAAAGAGAGCAAGTTATAGTATACATACTCTGAGAGACTCATGTAAGTAGAGAGGGATTTCGAGTAAGTCCATCTCCATCTACATAATACCCCGAGGGTCGCCGCATGGGTGCGTGGCGGGGGCTGTTAGGTCAACACCCGTAAACTAGAATAAAATCACATGCAAAACCAAAACTTGTTCCCTATTGACAAATCCCACCCCGGAAAAAAAACTTGACATGGTGAAAGGGCTTGTGCGTTCCGATGACACTTAGAGCTGTGCTGGTGGGAGTAATAATAATTGCTCCTGGTAGGGTCACCCATGTTAAATAGGTCGAAGGTTAGGAGCCAGACGAAAGACAGTCCACGCAGCGTCGGTTCCTCAGTGAGGCGGCTGCAATGGCGTCTGACCCCAGTGGGGCGGCCAGTAAGTGATGGTGTCACGTTAAAAACACTATTAAGGAAGGCAACGGGAAACCACCTTAATTATTATTCCCAAGTTTTAAATGATGGACGATACAGGGATTTTGAGTCCTGGAACCACAGGGCTCGGCCCAATCAGCCATGTGTCGTGCCCGGCAGCGGGGGAGGCAAGGCTTCCGCGGTCGTCATCCCACGAAACCCTTGCAAGGGAAAACCAGCAGCAGCAGGACAGAAGATGCAGAAGAAGAACACCAATATATTTAGAATAGGAACGTGGAATGTTAGGACGATGATAAGGACAGGACAATTGGAGGATGTTAAGCGAGAGATAGAAAGGGGAATATAGATGTTTTAGGTCTATACGAGGTGAGATGGAAAGATAGCGGGGATTACTGGAGTGATAATTATAGAATAATATACAGCAGCGGGGACGAGAGCCAACGAGGGGTTGCCATGGTATTAAATGAAGAGGTAGGAAGAAGCGTAGTCAACAGAGAGCAGGTAACGGATAGAATACTACTAGTAGAGATAAAAGCAGAACACACGAACTTGGTTATTATTCAGGTATACATGCCACCGAGCAACCATAAGGAAGAAGAGGTCGATAGGATATACGATCAGTTAGAGGACATAATCGCGTGTGTTCCTGCAGGGAAACATTTGATCGTGATGGGGGATTGGAATGTGACGGTAGGCGAAGGAAGAGATGGTGATGAGTTGGGGGACTACGGTTGAGGCACGAGGAATGACCGAGGGGAGAAAGCAGTTGAGTTTTGCAGGAGACAGGGGTTAGTCAACACCAACACATGGTTTAGACACCACAAAAGACGCAGGTATACATGGAAAATGCCAGGTGACTCTAAAAGGTATCAGCTAGATTATATCCTGGTTAGACACAGGTTTAGGAACAGTGTGATAAATTCGCACAGCTTCCCAGGAGCGGATGCGGACTCTGACCAGAATTTAGTTGTTATGAATGTAGCGTCCGTTTCAAAAAGATAAGGCTGGGGTGGCGAGCTAGAAAATGGAATGTAGAAGCATTAAATGGTTTGAAAAGGGAGGAATACAAACGGGCGGTAGAGGAAATCATGGAGGATGATAAAGGGCTAAGTACTATCGAAGAAAAATGGGGAAGGATCAAGAAAGGGTGGTCTAAAGCCGCAAAAGACACTATTGGAACCGTTAACGCTAAAAGGACTAGGAAACCATGGATCACGGATGAGATGATTACAAAGATGTATGAGCGGAGAATATGGAAGAATGTAAATACTGAGTTAGGCAAATTGAAGTAAAAAGAATTAAACAATAAATAAAGGTGGGCAACAAATAAAGCAAAGGAAGCATGGTGGAAGACAAAGTGCGAGGATATGGAAAGTTTGCAGGGGAAGGGTGAAATTGGTGTGCTGTAGAGCTGTAAGTTAAATCTTTATCGGGAAGTAAGAAAGGGAGATCTATAATAACTTTTAGAGATAAGGCGAGTAAGGTATCAGTTGACACTGGAAAGATGCAAGAGGGGTGGAAGGAGTATGTAAAAGAACTGTATAATAAAGAACTTAAGGCAAAAAAGTTAGACTTTGACGTAGAGGAAGATAGCTTAAGTCCAGGCATACTAGACAATGAGATAAAAAGGGCATTAAGGGAGATGAAACTAAATAAGTCCGTGGGGGTGGATAACATTCCCGCGGAACTTTTAAAAGCCTTAGGAAAATGTGGGAGGAAGAGGCTATATGGGCTGATTCGTATTATTTATTAGGAAGGAGTCTGGCCGGAAGACATTGTGGGATCAGTTTCAGTTCCTATTCCGAAAAAGGTAAAGGCCACGCCATGTGAGGACTACAGGACGATAAGTTTGATATCCCACGCAGCTAAATTTGTTCTCAGGATCATAAACAAAAGGATAGAGAGTAGGGTAAATGATTACATAGGGGATGAACAGTTTGGGTTTAGGAAGGGGAAGGGTACGCGTGATGTCATTGCAGTAATGAAATTATTAATCCAGAGGAATATATAATTCAACCAGGAGGTATTTGTCTGTTTCGTAGATTTCGAAAAAGCGTTTGATAGAATGAATTGGTAAAAACTAATGAGTGTAAATGAAGAAAATAGGAATAGATTGGAGGTAAAGGAGGCTAATCCGCAACCTGTAAATGTCTCAGACTGCTCAGGTGCGGGTGGGAAACGGGAAGTCCGGATGGGGAGTGTTAGGATTAGCTGTAAGGCAGGTTTGCCCATTATCAACGTTGTTGTTCAACCTTTATGGAAAGGAAATGATTAAAGAGGCATGGGAAGAACTTGAGGTGGGAATGAAAGTGGGCGGGGAATTCGTAAAATCAGTTAGGTTTGCTGATGGCCATGCTTTAGTTTACCAGTCAGCCAAGGGGTTGCATGCATTGCTGAGTGAATTGGAAATTCAGTGCGACAGGTATGGGATGAGAATCAATGTTAATAAAACAAAGGTTATTTGATTTTCTAGAAAGAATAAGGCTAAGCTAAACATTAAAATACTAGGGCAAAAACTAGAGCAGGTAGAACAGTTTACGTATCCCGCTGGTGTTTTGGACCAACACGGTCAATGTAGTAAGGATGTAAGGGGAAGAGTTTCGCTAGGCAAAGAGTCTTAGCCTCCTCCTTAGGATGTTGTGTTTTGCTAGGAGTCACAAAATATTTATTAAGGAGCTGTGTCCATCCAAAAACCTACCTTAACTGGTAGATTACCTAAATATAATACACAAATATTAATTTTTTCATGCACTCGAGAAACCTAACTACCCGAAAGAAGTACTTACATGCAACAATATTCAATAAGAGGATACGTACATTGAAATCATGCCGTTAACAGTTTTAAAAGATGGGCCTATCAAATAAAAATAAGAATTGCCGCTAGAAACAGGCAAGATATCGACATATATATATATATATATATATATATATATATATATATATATATATATATATATATATATATATATATATATATATATATATATTTATATATATATATA